>NC_086446.1:182750875-183028375 GCF_028390025.1 Pseudophryne corroboree
CTGTATCATGTCATTAAGACCCTTCGGCCTGATGGTGTCCAACTTATACATCCACCTAGTCTCCATGCGCAGTAATTGACCATGTCTATCGCCCCCTCATGATCAATAATGGAAAAACTCAAATCTCTCAGATCGTGTCCACACTCCCTGAAGTGTTTAGCCACAGGTTGGTCCGAGGGTTTCCCAGCTAACGCAGCTTTGATAGAAGATTTGTGCATAGCAAAACGCTCCCTGAAGGTGCGTATGGTCTTGCCTACGTATTGAAGCTGGCACGGGCAAGTTATTACGTATACAACATACGTTGTAGTACAAGTGAGGATATGATTGACCTTGAAGGATTTCCCTGAGACACAGGATGAAAACATGCCACCTGGATTCATAAATTTGCATGTGTCGCATCCCAGGCATCTGTAGCAACCCGGGGACCTAGATAGAAACGTGGATGTTGTACTTTTGTCAAACCCCGTGATGTCTGCATGTACCACCATATCTTTGATGCTCTTGCTCCGGGTATAACATGCCATCGGTTTCTTTTGCCGGAATATGGATAGACTCTTGTCCGTTGCAATTATGGGCCAGAGAGCCTTAAGCGCTCTTGGCACCACTGGGCTTGAAGTATTATATTTGGTAACGAATGGTACAACTTGGGTGTTCTCCCTATCTCGTTGTTCCAGTAACCTTGCCCTCGGTATTTCAGAGACTGCTTGTTTGCATTCCAGTAATTCCTTCCGATCATATCCTCTTTCCGTAAAGCGTGTCACCACTTTAGTTAATGCTCCCTCTACCTCGGCTGCTTCGCTGGTAATCCTGGCTGCTCTAATAAGCTGTGATTTAGGTAGACCTTTCTTCAAAGCCTTGGGGTGATGGCTGTTCTGTCTTAACAGCGTATTTTTGTCTGTGGGCTTATAATACACTTCAGTGTGGATTTTGTTCCCCTTGATGGATACCAACACGTCCAGGTAATTAAGGGCCTCATGGCTACTCTGTGCCGTGACCCTGATGGATGAGTCTCTGTTGTTGATAGAAGTAACCAACCCATCAAACTGGTCCTGCCCCCCTGCCCATAAGATGAACACGTCATCTATGTATCTGCAATATTGTATAATGTGCTGGGCAACCTCTGGATTGTTGAAGAACATTTGCTGTTCTTCCTGTAGCATGAACACGTTTGCGAACGATGGCGATACATTGCTGCCCATCGCACACCCACTTGTTTGGCGAAAGAACTTACCATCGAAAAGGAAATAATTTCTAGTTAGTGTCAACTCCAACAGCTTGAGAAATAAGTCCACATCAAACGTGTCGACCTTCATCTTGACTAGGAATTCCCTCATTGCTGTCAGGCCCTGGGCTTGAGGTATGCAGGTATATAGACTGCAGATGTCAATGGTGCATATCATCGTCCCCATCGGTACCTCTATTACTGCTTCCAACATATTTAGAAACGCGGTGGTATCCTTAATAAAGCCCCGCTGTTGAATAATCAGGGGCTGGACAATGCTGTCTAGGAACATAGATATCGGTTGGTAATGTGCTCCTTGTGCAGATATGATGGGTCTCCCCGGTGGCTTTGATGAATTTTTGTGCATTTTTGGTACTGTGAATAGTACCGGTACCACTGGAAACTCCTGTTTAAGAGCCATACATAACTTGCTAGTAATTACATTAGACTGGCATGCCTGATCCAAAATGCCATCTAGTTCCTCCTTGATTCTCACCGTAGGATCCGTGAGTAATTGCTGGTAAACGGAAGTGTCCGAAAGCTGACTATATATTTCGGATTTGTAGTCCTCCAAATTCATCACTACGATCCCGCCCCCTTTATCGTCGGGGCGGATCACTATGTCCCTATAGGTCCCCAGTTGTTTCAGGGCCCTGAATTCCGCTTTGGACAGGTTATAATGTGTTCTTGTGGTAGCTGCTGTGTACTTAGAGACAGATTCATCCAATAGCCGGGAGAACGTCTTGATGGAGGAGTTACTGGATGTAGGATCAAATTTAGATCTGTGCATGGAATTAATAAAAGCTTGGTGAGGGTCTTGGACTGCGGGAGGTGGATGTCCCTGGAAAAATTCTTGCAGACGGAGTTTACGAGAGAACTTGTGTAACTCCATCTGCCAACTCAACTCATCAAATTTATTCGTCGGTATGAATGAGAGGCCATTGCTTAATGCTTTAGTTTCAATGTGACTTAAGTGCCGGTCCGACAGGTTGTATATTAAGTCTTCTTTCTGGACGGAACGCTTCTGGATCCTGGTGTTCTGTTTGCCCCTGCGGGTGGGCGTCCTCTTGTTTTTGCTATTGCCCCAGTTGCCATTGCAGGGGAGTTCCCTAAAGGGACATTGATGTTTTCTGACGGACCTTCGGAATCGTTCACGGCAAATTCACTGTCGCTGTTTGATGTTGCCAATTCGACACTGTGATCCTCCCTGCGTTTACGCCAGCTGTGTTTCGCCCTGTAATTATAGGGCTTGTGATTACCAGGCTCCCCACCAGAGACCCAACGATAGACCTTGTTGGTCTCGTAGTCCTCCTTTACTATCAGAAATTTGTTCCGCTTAAATCTGATAAGCTCTTTTTTGTAGGTCTCAGTCTGCTGTTGCAACTTCTGAATTAAGGACTGACTGCTGTCCGTCTGTAACACTACTTTGTGTGTTACCTCCAACTGTTGTATTTTGTCCCTGGTGATTTTGAGCTCCCGGGCAGCTTCTTCCACCACCAGCAGCATCAGGTCGAGACTGCACTTGTTAAGAATGCCTATCCATCGGTTGCAAAACTCTGCGTTGAATCTGCCTATTGTGGGGACATTGCGGACACGGAACCCGCGTGGGATCTTTTTCTCTTTGTGGTAATTAGACAGCGAAATTCCGTGCATTAAATAGTCGCACTCACGGCGTTTGAGCTTGTTTAACTGATGGTAAATGTCATTCATGGTGAATTGCTCCTCCGACTCAGCCAAACTCTCCGTAAAATACAGCCTATTGGCATCTGCCTCTGTGAAGCTGTATACATCAATGTCTGCCGCCACCAGGCCTCCAAAACCTGCCGCCGTCTCTTGTGACATGCCCGTGTACACGGCCGGTATAAATATGCCAGAAATTATACTGGAACGCTCAGGGTATATACTGGAGCAATGTATTCCTCTGTTACAAAACACGCATAAAGTGTCCAGTGCCTTAGTAAAGTGCTTGAGTGAAGTGAAGTGCTGTTGCTATAAAGTGCAGAAAAACGTGCTTGACTCCTGGGTCTTCCCCCTTCCACAAGGGGACTGCTTGACCACCAATACTTAATATATAAAAGTCATTTAGACATCTCCAGGGGTGCCTTGTCCCAGGTGGATCGTGCAGGAACAGTCCCGTAGATCACAAGTATAAATGGCGTGTAGGACCGGCACTCACCTCTCTTAGAAAATTTGCTCCGGTGCCCTCTGGAAATGAGGGCCATTTATACTTGTGATCTACAAGTATAGATTGTTGAAGAACAGCAAATGTTCTTCAACAATCCAGAGGTTGCCCAGCACATTATACAATATTGCAGATACATAGATGACGTGTTCATCTTATGGGCAGGGGGGCAGGACCAGTTTGATGGGTTGGTTACTTCTATCAACAACAGAGACTCATCCATCAGGGTCACGGCACAGAGTAGCCATGAGGCCCTTAATTACCTGGACGTGTTGGTATCCATCAAGGGGAACAAAATCCACACTGAAGTGTATTATAAGCCCACAGACAAAAATACGCTGTTAAGACAGAACAGCCATCACCCCAAGGCTTTGAAGAAAGGTCTACCTAAATCACAGCTTATTAGAGCAGCCAGGATTACCAGCGAAGCAGCCGAGGTAGAGGGAGCATTAACTAAAGTGGTGACACGCTTTACGGAAAGAGGATATGATCGGAAGGAATTACTGGAATGCAAACAAGCAGTCTCTGAAATACCGAGGGCAAGGTTACTGGAACAACGAGATAGGGAGAACACCCAAGTTGTACCATTCGTTACCAAATATAATACTTCAAGCCCAGTGGTGCCAAGAGCGCTTAAGGCTCTCTGGCCCATAATTGCAACGGACAAGAGTCTATCCATATTCCGGCAAAAGAAACCGATGGCATGTTATACCCGGAGTAAGAGCATCAAAGATATGGTGGTACATGCAGACATCACGGGGTTTGACAAAAGTACAACATCCACGTTTCTATCTAGGTCCCCGGGTTGCTACAGATGCCTGGGATGCGACACATGCAAATTTATGAATCCAGGTGGCATGTTTTCATCCTGTGTCTCAGGGAAATCCTTCAAGGTCAATCATATCCTCACTTGTACTACAACGTATGTTGTATACGTAATAACTTGCCCGTGCCAGCTTCAATACGTAGGCAAGACCATACGCACCTTCAGGGAGCGTTTTGCTATGCACAAATCTTCTATCAAAGCTGCGTTAGCTGGGAAACCCTCGGACCAACCTGTGGCTAAACACTTCAGGGAGTGTGGACACGATCTGAGAGATTTGAGTTTTTCCATTATTGATCATGTCCCGAAGAGGATCAGAGGGGGCGATAGACATGGTCAATTACTGCGCATGGAGACTAGGTGGATGTATAAGTTGGACACCATCAGGCCGAAGGGTCTTAATGACATGATACAGTGGAATGCACTTTAGTTTTAAAATATACGTATGTGTTTCAGTAGATACAGCAACAGAGTATCATGTCATGACAGGATTACATATATGCTAGATTAACATGAACGCTTGGCAACATTTGCAGCAATAGCAATGTATAATCATGTGTCTAAACAGAGTATTCAGGAGCTAATATTTCAGTAATGTAACAAATTTACTAGTTTATGACAGTGCCAGATATATGTGCATTTGTTTTCACAGGGTCGTCAGTGCGGCGAGAATGGAGGACGGTCCGGCGGCCGGGCACCAGTGTAAGCCGGGTTTCTATGGTGACGCGGTATACCGGAAGCAGGGGCTAGGGCAGCGTCCTGGTTCCCCAGGCAACACAGGAGGCCGGCGGCGCTTGGACGGAGGACTCTACGGCGCACTGCCGACGTCACTACACCTGAGACGGCCGGGCGAGACGCACTGTCTGCCTATGGCCGCGTTGCTTCCCGCCAGCGGGTCTTCCTCACGAATATAAGGTACTGTGGTTTTATGTTTTATTCACTTTTGGTTCACCTTGACAAAGGGGCGGGTGTGCCCCGAAACGTTGGCCTGAACATATTGTATATGGATTAAATTTTCACATTTTTTCACTTACCTAAGTCTCTGAGTGCCGCTGCTTGTACGATGTATTTGGAGTATTAATCATTTCCAGAGGGCACCGGAGCAAATTTTCTAAGAGAGGTGAGTGCCGGTCCTACACGCCATTTATATATATATATATATATATATATATATATATATATATATATATACCGTATTTTTCGGACCATAAGACGCACTTTTTCTCCCCAAAAATGTGGGGGGAAAAGTATGTGCGTCTTATGGAGCGAATAAGAGCAGATGCAGATGGAGTTCGCGGGTAGCGGCGGGTCCTGGATGCTGCTGCTGCTGCTGCGCCGTCATCAGCAGAGCGCGGCGCATCTCAGAGCCCAGCAGCAGAGCCCAGCATCATGTGACTCCCCCCCGCTCCCCCACACCTCCTCCCTCCTCAGGAGTTTCCCTGCAGGCAGCGTTAGCTGAGTGCCTGGACATGGGGAAGCCGGCGGGTCCTGGATGCTGCTGCTCCTGCTGCGCCGTCATCAGCAGAGCGCGGCGCATCTCAGAGCCCAGCAGCAGAGCCCGGCATCTACCCCACACCTCCTTGGTCCTCAGGAGTGCACCCGGGGCAAGCGTTAGCTGAGAGCCTGGACGCGGGGAACCACTGGTACTGTCTACAATATGTGTGTGTGTGTGTGTGTGTGTGTGTGTGTGTGTGTGTGTCTGTGTATGTTGGCTCTGATGTGTGTGTCTGTGTGTCTGTGTATGTGTATGCTGGCTCTGATGTGTGTGTGTGTGTGTGTGTGTGTGTGTGTGTGTGTGTGTGTGTGTGTCTGTCTGTCTGTGTATGCTGGCTCTTTTTTTTCCAGTTTTCTTACTCTAAAAACTAGGTGCGTCTTATGGTCAGGCGCGTCTTATGGTCCGAAAAATACGGTGTGTGTATATATATATATATATATATATATATATATATATATATATATATATATATATATATATATATATATATATACTTTTATTACAATTTTTCCTATCATCGCAACACATTGCATGACAAATACAATCACATAAAAACAAAATTAATAAAAAGAGAAAAAAAGGAAATTGTAATATAAATATCTCCCATTGTATAACTTATATTTGTCACGTCAGGCTGGTGGCGGGGCTCCGACATTTGGGCTACAGCTGGAGAAGAAGACAATTCAGAGGAAAGAAGTCTAGGAGGCCGGATGTAGTGCCTTCTGGTGTACCTCAGTGACTATTGAAGTCCCAAAAGGAAAATCCTCCGCTAAGTCTGGGTTGCTTAAAGCGCACTGCAGTTGAAAAGCGCAAACAACTGTAACTGAAGATGACTGAAGAAAGAGTGCTTGGTGACTGTGACTGGTGAACACTAAAGTATGAAGACTTGACAACTGTGGCTAGAAGAGTGCTGGAGAATGAAGACTTATGACTGGCTGAAGACTGAATACTTGACAATAGTGGCTGAAGAGCACTGAGCAAATCCTGGGAATCCTCCAACAGCCACGGGACACCTGAGGTCACTGTACGATGGGCGGGCAGCTGCAGACAGCGGGGCCGAGACCGGACAAGGATGCTGCTGAAGGCATCGTGGTGACCTGTGAAGCAAAGCTGGAGACCCCCTGGAGCACAGAGTATTACAACAGGAGAAACCTGAAAGGAGTGTAGAGCTGGAGTACTTGCTAAGTACTGTAGTAACATAAAGCACTGGCAGCGTTTGAATCAAGGGTGACCTAGGATTGGCTGAATGTACACAGAGCCCTGCCATTGGCTTACTGTGGAGTTGGCCTCCAACATGGCGGCTCTCAGCACAACAGACATACAAGGGTGCACTTCATTACCTGCTCTGGCACTCCAGGGCTCGCACCAGACACCGCCGCCAGACCCGCTACACCTCACCTTGCACTGTGAGTAGCCCCCCACTGCCGCAGCACCACTAGCACCCGGATGGGCAGACCCCTGGCCCCGATGCTGGAGTTCAAACCCTGGTTCTTGACAATATTCCAGATATACTATTCACATGTATCTGCACGAATTGTATTTACATTTCTCAGAACTAAGCTAGCATTACTCAATCTTAAAAGGCAGTATACTATTAGCCCTGATGTCGCTTTGACCAATCAAAACGTCCAGATATTGCGATGTAAGACCGATGGTCATTATTGCAATATCTAACTAGAGGCAGTTTTGATCGGCCGAAATTGGACTAGTGATCGCACGAAAACACATGGGATCAGGGATAAGTCCCCGATCCCAAACATCTGTTGCATTCAACCATGGGAGCGTGCAATCCTGGGTACACACTGAGCGATGTAAGCAATATATCGCTCCAGTGTGGACCCAGCTTTCGTCTGCCTTCCTTTTAAGTCTAATGCCGCATACACACAGTGCGACGGCCGATATTGACTATATTGTGTGCGGAGGCATGAACCTCCGATATGGTCAATATCGACCCTGCCTGCACACAATATTTTCCAGCGGGGCCGTGCATTGGCATAGCAAGGTGTATACACATGGTGCGATATGCACTGTGTTTTCTACCGATATCAACTATATAGTCCATATATGTAGAAATATTGCACTATGTGTAGGCCCCTTTAGAGCTGTTAATTCTTCCATGTGATGAGATGTTAATAAAAATAGACACAATTTAGACAACATCCTACATGGATCTATGGACAGTATATACTTTTTATTAATAGAGTCCGTTATGACTGGAGGTCCTTCAGGAAAAACTGAGTGGATAATGCATGCCTAAATTGTGAAAATCCTAAAAAATAAGCATTAGATAAACCAAATTCCTGTTGTAAGTGGCAAAATGACTTAAGAGAGCCTGATGTATATAACTGACCGACAGAGACCACTTCTCTTTCACTCCGAACCTCACAGGTCTGTAAAGCAGACAATGCTCTGGAGTGCCAAAGTGGTGTATCTGGATCCAATCCCTCCTTCCCCAGCATCTTCAATGCAAATTACCATACCTGAATCGCCTGTTCAACCAGAGGGATACTGCTAATAATGTTCTTGCCATTTAAGTGTCTGTAGTGGAGTATGAAATTATCCCATCTGGTTGACTATTAAACTTGGTAAAGCATTGGTGTTTGGATCTCTAAGCCACCTGCATAAATTAACCAATTGAGAGACAAAATAATATAACTGAAAATGTGGTACCGCAAGTCTAGGTCTTGTAAGTATATAAAATTTTATTTATGCACATTTATTTGCCCATAAAGATGAAACAAGGCAATCAATTTGCCTAAAAAAGCACAATGGGGAGAAAAACTTGAGAATTATGAAAAGCATACAACAAATGAGGGCATATAACCATCTTTATCAAGTTGACTAGGAGGTAACTTCTTACCCATGCCTTTAAATATTCCATGTGAGGTTTAACATTTAAAGAGATGTACTCTTGAGGTATTGTATATTACAGATCCAAATATTTAAATCTATCTACCCATTGACTGGGAAGATTAACTGATGGAGTAGACAGGCATTGGTCCCTCAAAGGAAATGTGCATGATTTGTCCCAATTTATCATAAAACCGGAGAAGCTACCAAACTTGTCAGTTAACTCCAACACTATTGGCATAGATGTATAACAGTCATAGACAAATAGCAACATATTATCGGCATATAACGCCAATTTCTCTATCCTGGGCCTCAACTTAAACCCCCGCATGTAATATACATGCGAAAGGCTCAATTACTAAGGCAAATAACTGGAGAGGGGGGATAAGCTTGTCTCATGCCATGTAGGAGAGGAAATGGAGAGGATATAGATCCATTCACAGTAATCTGAGCTACTACAGCCAAATACAAAAGTTAAAACCATTTAATATACAGCGGATCTATGCCACACCGTTTCATGGTCTCCCATAAAAAGGGCCTTTCAGCAGAGTCAAACACCTTACTGGCATCAAGGGATACAATTACTGAGGATATCTACTCTTCATGAGAGGCCTGTAAATGAGTAAATAGACGTCTAAAATTTATAGATGCTGACTTAAATCCCCTCTGATCCAGGTGAATAATCTGTGAAATTAGGTGAGTAAACCTAGTTGCTAATGTTTTGGCCAATACCTTAACAATTGTTGAGAGTAAAGAAATAGGACAATATGATTCCAGCAGCTTTGGATCCTTCCCTGGTTTAGGCAAGACCACTATGAGAGCCTCTGACATGGATCGTGGAAGAAATTTTTACAAATAAGTGATTGTACAATTCCAATAAATGAGGCAAGTAAACAGAGAAATGCTTTTTATAAGTCAATAGGCACGCCATCCAAACCAGGAGCCTTTTTCCCAGGGAAGGAGCACAGTGCAGACTCTACTTCCTCCTTTGTGGGCAGAGAATCCAAAAAATCCCTTGCTTCATTAGATAATGTGGGAAGAGGAATTTCAGCAAAATACCTACTAACATCTTCAGTAATACACATAGACTTGGAAGCATAGAGGGTCTGATAGAAACAAATACCCCCACAATATCTGCAGCTGCTGGCAATCTGCTCACCTTGACGCAGGTCAAAAAGAAAAAAAAGCAGTGCTGTTTTCAGTATATCTGCGAATCACTGCATGAAAGCCCGCTGAAGCATATACTGTTAGCCGATTAGTCCAATTCACCGGCCAAGAGTCCCGGACTCTGAGTCCAATACTTGTGGCTGGCTTTAACTTCACTTGCAGCGCCTGGTATTAACTAGTGGTCTCCCATCCAAGTACTAACCAGGCCAGAGCTGCACAGCAACCAAGATCACACAAAATTATGCATATTACGTTTGCTGTTGCTTCGTGCAAGCTGGAATTGGTGATGCTGGATTTCAAACAGACCTAGGCTAATGGTATTCAGGCAGGTGACTGAGGCAAGTTTTTAAAAGTATACCCAGCAGTGTGCCATGTATTAATATGTATGAATATACAGTGGGGCAAAAAAGTATTTGGACAGCCACCGATTGTGCAAGTTGACCCACTAAAAAGATGAGAGAGGTCTGTAATTTCCATCATAGGTACACTTCAACTGTGAGATAGAATCTGAAAAAAAAACCCCAGGAAATAACATTGTAAACATTTTACTTATATATTCTTGTGGAAAATAAATATTTGGACACCTACCAAGCAGCAAGATTTCTGGCTCTCATAGACTTGTTACATCTTCTTTAAAAGCTCTTTTATCCTTCACTCCGTTACATGTATTAATGGCACCTGTTTTGGACTGGTTATCTGTATAAAAGACACCTGTCCACACCCTCAAACAGTCAGACTGCTACCTCTCCACCATGGCCAAGACCAGAGAGCTGTCTAAGGACACCAGGGACAAAACTGTAGAGCTGCACAAGGCTGGGATGAGCTACTTGACAACAGGCAAGCAGCTTGGTGAGAAGAGATCAACTGTTGGCGCAATTATTAAAAAATGGAAGAAATACAAGATCACTGACAATCTCCCTTAACCTGGGGCTCCATGCAAGATCTCACCTCGTGGGATAGAGAACGGTGAGGAATCAGCCCAGAACTACACGGGGGGACCTGGTCAATGACCTCAAGAGAGCTGGGACCACAGTCACAAAGGCTACCATTAGTAATACACTACGTCGTCATGGATTGAAATCCTGCAGCGCCTGAAAGGTCCCCCTGCTTAAGCCATCACATGTCCAGGCCCGTCTAAAGTTTGCAAGTGACCATCTGGATGATCCTGAGGAGAATTGGGAGAATGTAATGTGGTCAGATGAGAGCAAAATTTAACTTTTTGGTATAAACTCCTCTCGCCGTGTTTGGAAGGAGAAGAATGATGAATGGCTTTCCAAGAACACCATACCCACTGTGAAGCATGGGGGTGGAAACATCATGCTTTGGGGCTGCTTTTCTGCAAAGAGGAAAGGACAACTGATCTGTATTAAGGAGAGGATGAATGGGGCCATGTATCGTGAGATTTTGGGCAAAAACCTCCTTCCCTCAGTAAGAGCATTGAAGGTGGAACGTGGCTGGGTCTTCCAGCATGACAATGACCCCAAACACACCGCCCCGGGCAACTAAGGAGTGGCTCCGTAAGAAGCATTTCAAGGTTTTGGAGTGGCCTAGCCAGTCTCCAGACCTCAACTCAATCACAATAAAATTGTCTTATGAAGTAAGTACTTATGAAGCTTTGTCATGTATAGATAATCCAGATAGTCCTAAAATGGTATCCAGTTAGCTGTGGTAAATTACTGCAGTTAATGAATTTGCTGGGGGCTATCCTATTATCCCTTATAGCCAGCACTTATCGGGATTATGCACGTGAAGCATTATCATTGACAACCAGTGCTCAGTGCCTCAATAACACATGGGTCTGGGAACTTAACCCAGATCCCATGTTTCATCAACTGAAAATGGAACGTTTTTTGCCCGATAATAACCATCGGGCTAATATCTCGATAATAACCTTTTTTATCGGCTGAAAACTTAGCATATCTAACTGAAAACCCCTGCTAAATTGAGATTAGGAATTTTGTAAACAGATGCTTATATTGAACCAAAAGTGAAGTCAAGAGAATGCAATTTCCTTTCGTTGGAACACAAAGCAACTTACGTACTTGGGAGTTGCTATAACCAAAAATTATTTTCAACCTTTTCATGCAAATTTCCCCAAGCTTCTCTCCCAACTTCAAAGAGATCTTGAAAACTGAGGAACCCATTATATTTCTTGGATCTGCCGTATCAACGCCGTAAAAATGAACCTATTGCCCAGACTCCTGTATTTGTTCCAAACCCTTCCGATTCGGGTGCCGCCTTACGTCTTCAAAAACCTTCAACACGCCACGTCCCAGTTTATCTGATCCAAAAAGAAACCTAGAGTGAAACGTGTAACGTTGCAGAAACACACCTCGGAGGGCGGTCTGGGGGTCCCGGATTTCAAGGCCTACTATATTGCGGCCAAACTGGCACAATGTATCCAATGGAATACTCCAAAAACTGAGAGGGTTTGGGTCTCAATAGAAACCGACTCTCTTAATCTGAACTATATCTCTTCTTTACTATGGCTCCCTTGTTTGACACGCCCCCGTTCCGTTAAGTCACATCCAGTAATCTTCCACTCCTTAGACATTTGGGACTCCGCTAACCGTAAATTCCACTTGACACCGCTCCCTAGCCCCTTAGTTCCGTTATTTGATAATCCTCTATTCCAACCAGGCCGACATCCTAATGCCCTACCACATTGGTGGGAAGAGGGGGTTAAATTATTGAATGACATAGCTACAAATTCCCCGTTCCCATCCTTTACAGATCTCCAATCTAAATTTGCTTTGCCCACGCACACTCTTCTTCCAATACTTACAGATCCGACACTTCCATTCCACGCTCCTAACACAACTCAATCATAGACCACTGACTTGTCTGGAAGTTCTTGCAATGCGCACAGAATCGGCTAAAGGACTTATCTCCACCGTTTATAAAGTATTGGGGCTCCCCTCACAGGTGGATAAGGAGCCGCATGAGAGGGCATGGGAATCTGACCTGGGGGAAACGTTTGACTCTTAAGACTGGTCTGATATCTACGCTAGCCTAGCATCTAGTTCCATATGTGTCCGAGCAAAGGAAAACGCGTATAAGCTCTTCTATAGATGGTACTATGTTCCCACCCGTCTTGCTAAGATGTTTCCTGAATTATCTCCTCTTTGTTGGAGATGTAAAACAATGGATGGAACGTTCTTGCATATCTGGTTGGAATGCCCTAGATTACTCCCCCTCTGGAGGGAACTGGCTTCCCTATTTTCCTTGATCCTGGGGATTTCTATTCCCTTGTAGCCCAAGCATTTCCTTCTCTCTGTGTCGTTGCCCAGGGCATCGTGATGTCAGACTAAACTATTCACTCACATGGTTCTTGCAGCTAGGTGTGCCATTGCAGCATCCTGGAAATCCACGGAGGTTCCCGCCATGGGAGAAATTATAGGGAAGATATGGCACATTTATACTATGGAACATATCACTAGCATTTTGAAGGGCTCTTCTGAGGCCTTTCTCAGGACCTGGGAGCCGTGGACGTCCTTTTTTAAGGCATCTCCACCCTTCCGTTAATCGAGCCCAGTTATACCGCAAGTTTTAAACGGTCTCTGTCACCTCGTATTCCTGGGACAGGAGCGGTCGGGTCTTCCTCATCCCCCTCCCCAGAACCATTATATTTTGTTTCTTTCCTATCTTTCCCCCTATCTCTGAAACTATGCTCCCTCTTTCCCTAT
The DNA here is from genome assembly GCF_028390025.1 of Pseudophryne corroboree. NCBI lineage: Eukaryota > Metazoa > Chordata > Amphibia > Anura > Myobatrachidae > Pseudophryne > Pseudophryne corroboree. Next base: position 182,764,301 of record NC_086446.1, read on the forward strand.
CTTCTTTTTTGCCCCTCCCCCCCCCCCCTTTTCTTCTTCTGTCTCTCTATACTTCTTCATGATATTTTGAAAATTGATGAGTCTAAGTTTTATTTTTGAGGGAATATAAGCTCTCAGGAACTTGCTCGTTCCGGTTCTTGATCTCCCCCATTGGGATGTTTATTGTATCTAGATGACCATGTAAGTCTACTGTTACACTTTGCTTTTGTCTATTCCTGTATAGTATCTCATCTATCTAATAAAAAATAAATAAAAAATAAAAAAGAGAATGCAATTTCCTGTTATTTTATCAAGTCTAGTATATTGGCCAAAGTCTTCATTAAAAAAATGAATAAATAATGTTGATGCAGTTGTCCTCTTGTCTGAGTTAAAGTAGAAGTCTGACTTAAACATATGACTTTGGTAAGGATCACATCCAGCGCATTTCATCATATACATGCACTATCAATCTAGTTTGTTTTGTTGTTTCCTTGTCTTCCATCTTCCCAAAAAGTGTCCCCTTGACTTGCAAAAACTGCTTAGAACACAGCCATAAACATTTTTTTCTCCTTTCACATTTGCCGATCTAACCTTTTAAGCATACCTACATTTACCTGAGCTGGCAGTCGTTTTGCATTTTAATGACAAATCAAGCACGATAACTTTCATTCGAAACGAAAGTGCCTTAAATGTCTTGGGCTGTCAGAATGAGATGCCGGGAGCTTGATGAAAAGAGAACAAAGAAGATAAAGTATGAAGCCTAGATACAGTGCAAAATGAAATAAAACCTTGTACGGCCTGTCACTGGTGTCAGTTGATATTCATATCTAAAGCACATTATAGTATTACTCTGGTACGCATAGCTTACTCATCTGTCTGTTTTAATTCATTACATTCTTTTGAGTCCTATGTGTCAGCAGAGGAGAGAGGAAAAAAATCAGCTGGCTCTTGAGAATTTGAAGGCCAGCAATTATTCAGCAGTCTGAATGTGGACTGAGAACTACCTACACACCATTTTTTTGTTTTTCAGGTGTAGGTAACTCAAAAGCAATTTACCCCTAAATTACATTTTTAAATGTAATATTCCCTTTTATAGTGCCCCATATTTCACACCACTCTCCCTTACCAACAGGCTTACATTTTTGTATAAATATGCATTAGATATATTCCATCTTTTGACATATAACTGCACTTACAGGGAGCACTGTCATATAAATATGTTGGTTAGTTTTCTCTTTAAACAGAAAAAAAATCCTGATCCAGTATTAAAATGGTAAGGGGTAAAATAAGTTGTTCTGTACGGCCCCTGTGACACATCTATTGGAGTGCATACAGGAACGGGGGTTGTGTCAGGATCTGTTTTTTTGTTTTTTTTGTTTGGGCTCTAGAGAGTTTCACAGGAGCTAATCTAGAGTATCCGGACAGGAATGGATTCAAGATGAAGCACTAAGATGATAGTAATCCTGACTTGCAGTGGAAGTAGGCACTTGCTGGAGGATCTTGCAATCTGGTGTAAAGGAGTAGTCTGCTCTTCAAGTGGCTGCGGGCACTGGTGAGAGTTGGTACCCTGCTGATGGATGGTATTCATACACAGGTATAGGTTGTACACTCTGTATGTCAAAAGTGGTAATGAATGTGTGCTCTGCAGTCTGAATGAATGCATGTGCACTCTGCAGGTAGCGAATGAAATGCATGCAGGTTCTGGATGTGGGAATAATAGCACACTGGAATTGTACAGAGCAGCAGTGGTAATTGCACAGGCTTGTCAAGCTGATGACTAGCAGGCTTCACTAGCAGAAGTTGATGAGCAGTGGAAACTGCACAGGATTGTATTGATTACCTGCACAGGCTTTACTAGCTGGAGTTGATAAGCAATGTAGGAACTGCATAGGATAACAATCAAACATAAACTAGGAGAAGCTGAGAACAGGAATCGATGAACTTAGATCTTGAGTGTGCACCAGACGGCAGATACAGCAATCCAACCAGGAATCCGGAAGCGGAACTGCTGATCCTGTAACCAGGAACTTGTAAGATACAAGTTGTACTGGCAATGAACAGATGCAAGTGCAGGGTTTAAATAGGGCACTGTGATCAGTCATTGGTGCTTCTGGTAATGTGAAAGCTAGCTCCTCTGTGGCCGGTAGAAACGGGAGTCAGCTAATCAATCCAACATGGTGACACCCATGAAGTGCAGAACCCAGTAATAGACCCAGATCACCAGCAGCTAACCGGAGTCAATATGTTTGTTTACTGTAGTGGCCAGTGGGAGCACCCCAGCAGATGAAGGGCCGTGCCGGGTCCAGTAAGAGGGATTCAGAGTCTGTTGCATGACAGGTGGATCTCTGGGATACTGTTTTCTACTTCTAAGCAAAATTTGGGCTCATGAATTGCCCCTCATAGGCTTTCTTTCTGAGCATACTGGAAGATCACCCATACCTATATGATGTCACATTCGAGTTTCATTCTTCTTTGCTGAGTAGTACAGCTCCAAGTAGGCATTATGCACTATGAAGCCTAAGCTCCCCCCAAAAGCTAAAGAGCACCATTCATAGGCATGCTTTATTAGAAAAACAATTCAGTTTTGTGTTAGTATTTTCCATATTCCAGGATAGCCTTTAAATAAATATATATATATATATATATATATATATATACAAGCATGCAATGACGAGGCGGCACTCAGAGTCTTCAAAACGGCAAAAACTTTGTATTAGTGCATATCAACATTTCGTGGTCTCCCCCTTCATCAGGATTAGTGCAAAACAACAATCTGTGCATTTAAATACTACTTACCCCCAATAAGAACATCCCCACAAGCGTGTGCCGCTGGCCGCGCCATCCCGGCCTCCAGACTAACGTCACCAGCGTCTCCGCGGAAGTGACGCGCCAGCGCCTGGGGGCGCGTCCATGGCAACGCTCCCTGGCAGCAGAGATGTAAACAATAACTCCAGTGAAACAACACTGTGCCCGCTAGCAACACCAGCATGTAATGTGCATATAAAGTGCTTACTGCTGTCTCCAACACATAAATATCTAAAAGCATTCAGTGTTATACATATAAACTGCCAGGTTAAAAAAAAAAAATTATTCGTGAAACCACACCATTCACAATAAAAAAACATATACATACATGTACCAAAACTTCATATAAAATGCACATCAATTGCTTAAACCATGCCAAACCTCTAAATTGAACTACTGTTATTCCCTAACAATTTCTGCTTGTCATACTCCGTTCAAAAACACATGTCTAACATTTAACTATTAAATAAAGTTAATGAGCCCTAGATTATCATTGAGCCCCACGGGTCTAAGTGTATTTAACCTGTGGATCCACCGTGATTCTAATTGTAAGAGTTTTTTCCCTCTATTTCCGCCTCGCATAGATTCGGGCACATGGTCAATTATTCTTTGTTTGAAAGTGGCCATGGTGTGTCTGTGTTCCACAAAATGTTTGGCCACCGGTTGGTCACCCTTTCCTGCTATAAGGGCATTCCTAATGGCCAACCTGTGTTGTGCCATCCTGATCTTGAACTGACACTCGGTTTTGCCTATGTAGTACCTGCCGCACGGGCATATTATGGCATAGACCACAAATTTGGTGGTACATGTTAAAGGCCATCTAATAGGGATTTTTTTCCCGGAACATGGATGTATGATATGGTCACCTACAGACCTATGTGAACACGTCGTGCAACCTGTGCACTTAAAACAACCGTTCTTCCGTCTCAAAAAATGTTTGGGTTCCTCTCTGAATTTAGCCATATCAGTCTTCACGAGCATATCCTTGATGCTACGGCCCTTAACATAGCTAGGCATGATCCGCTGTTGCTTAAACACTGACAAATCAGGATCAGATGTCACCAACGGCCACAACTTTTTGACCTGTTTTTGCACATGTTGACTGTGTATATTGAACTCACTGACCCATGGGATCACACAGCCTAGTTTCTTCGTTCCTGAAACTACAAAACTTTCAACTCTATTTTTGTTCACTGCCTTCTCTCTAGCTTGGGCCAGAAGATGTCGTGGGTACCCCCTAGCTCTCAATCTGGCCTCCATCTCATCCAGTTGTTTGTCCCTTTCCAGTGGACTACTGTTGATTTTGCATACTCTCAACAATTGAGCATAGGGGACACTCCTGACCGTGAAGCTTGGATGACAACTGTCATACCTAAGGATTGTATTGCAGTCTGTTGGTTTTTTATACAATGATGTGGCCAACCTGCCATCTTCGATTTTGATGTTGAGGTCCAAAAAACAAATCTCATTTGGACTACTACTCAATGTTAGTTTGACTGGACTCTCCGTGACATTATGTGCCGCAATGAGGTTGTCTAAATCTGCCACCTCTCCATGCCACATCAACAACAGGTCGTCTATGTACCTATAGTACAAAAACAATCTGCTAGATATGGACCTGTTAGCAAAGAACAAACTGCGTTCAACCTCCCACATATAGGCATTAGCAAACGAGGGTGCCTCGGAAGATCCCATGGCACACCCCGTTTGCTGCCTATAAAACTGACCATCAAAGCTAAAGAAATTATGGGTGAGGGTAAACTCAAGCAATGACATAAAAAAATCTATATCAGGGCCCTCATACAAGATGTTCCCAGTAATCAATTGTCTGACAGCCTGCAGCCCCTGCACATGGGGTATGCAGGTGTACAAACTGGTGACATCAATCGTGGCTAGCGTGATATCAGCCGGTATAACATCATAAGACAAAAACTTTTGCAGTAAGGTGGTGGAGTCTTTAAGATGAGTAAATGTGCCCTGTACACAGGGCTGTAAGTAACTGTCTAGAAAGATGGTAACTGGTTCACACAGAGACCCCCGGGCTGAAATGATAGGTCTACCTGGTGGCCTCTGTGCGTCCTTGTGGACTTTGGGTATAGTGTAAAACAAAGGAGACAGCGGGTATGCTAAACACAATTTCTCAAATACTTCAGCAGAGATGATGTCCTCGTCCCTGGCTTGCTGTAAGATACACTTCAGTTCAGCCTGATATTCAATCGATGGGTCATGCGGTAATTTACAATAGGTGGATTCATCGCCAAGCAATTTCTGACATTCTACTCTATAGTCTGTCACCTCCTGAACCACTATAGCTCCTCCTTTGTCCGTACCGCGGACCACAATATCCTTTCTCTTACTTAGATCACGTAAGGCCATCCTTTCATCACGTTGTAAATTATGTGGTATATGTTCCTCTTGGATATTACCAGCAGATTCCAACATCCTATGGAAAGTTTTAAGGGAAGCATTGTGTGTAATCGGATCAAAACGTGACTTTGGCCCCAATTTCTGGATCCTAGGAGGTAACATGGCTTTCTATTTACCCGGTGGTTGTTTGCTGAAATACTCTTTAATTTTTAAAGTGCGGTGCAGTTTAAAGGTATTAACTTTCCATTCAAACTCGTCCCAATAGTTAGTAGGGATGAACGAGAGCCCTTTACTCAGGACTCTTGATTCCGCAGAAGTGAGCGGGGTTTTAGACAAATTGAAGATCAGTGTTTCTTCTCCCTGGGCAGCCTGGGACGGGTTCTGTCTTTTGTTCTGGCCGCCCCGTCGCGTCCATTTTTGTTTCTTCCCCGTGCCGGATATTCTGCACTGGTATTTACCCCTAAAGGGGTCTCTCGTTGCAAAGAAGATGAAGCTGGAATACGGGCATCATCAGACTCACTCGCAGAAGTGTTATCAGACCTCTCAGGCTGCCTCATTCTGCGAAAACGATGGAATTTGCCTCCTCCCTGTGTGCTAGTGGTGGACCCCAACCACGGGTACACACGGTGGTGGGTGTAGTCAATTTGCACTTTGGAAAGCTTTTCTTTTTTAAACGTTAACAAATTATTCTTATAGTATTCTACCTGTTCATTTAATCTTGTCAACCAGGCTGTCGACTGCTCCGCTGCCAATAATATATATATATATATATATATAAAAAAAATCAATCCTTGGCCAACTGAGTAGGGAGAGGATGACCTTCCCTCTTGCAGGATGTATAATATGACCTCCTTACATTCTTTCGGCTCAATTCAGTACAGCGCAAATTGATCAGACGGGAAGGAGCTCCTAAAGCTATTCAATTCAGATCGCTGTTATTCCCGACTGCTGTTTTCTGTCTTAAGCACGCCAGAAATAGCATTGTGCCTGCACTTAAGTCAGAAAATGGCGGTTCTTGTGACTAAACACCATGTTTAAGGCACAAGAACTGGCATTCTTCAGGTTAACAGCACATTGAATTGCTCCGGGGGCTTCTTCCTGGCACTTTTCAATTTGCGCTGAATTGATTCGAGCCATTTGCCTTTCATCTGAGCATGGCAGAAGTCAGAACTTACAGAAGACTTCTTTTTTGGCGCATCTTCATGAAAAGTTAAATTTGATTAATGAAGAGATTAAAACATAACAAATTTTGCAAATATACAGCCTAAACACTTGCCATGCAAGATCAAGAAGTTCATTGTGCTGGATACAGTTCAATTTAGGATTCAAATTGAGTAAAAAATTCATTATTTGCAGGCTTACACGCTACCAATTAAGAGTTTGAATAGACATTAGTTAATAGCTGTATCTAGTCAACACACAAAGGTCCTATTATAGGACAGACTTATGAGACATTATTTTACAGAAATTTTTTAAAAGTTATGTTTTAATCTCTTTGTTAATCAAATGTAACTTTTCATAAGGGTGCGCCAAAAAATAAGTTTTTCTGTCTTCCTTCTTGTTTTGCACACTTAGTAAGTAATTACTGACTTCATGGTGCACCACCAACAGATGTGATAGAGGCAGCTAACCCCAATATTAGATGAATATTGGTTTAAAGCGTTTATAATCTTCAATACCCAGTAACCAGTGCAGAATCACACATGTTTCTTTGCAAAAGTCAGAACTTGCCTAGTGGAGAGAATAGTGATGGTCCCAGCGAAACTCTTTTCTAGTCACATCGTCGACAGGAACAAGGAATGGTTACTGAGGATTGTGCTCTGCTTACCAGATGTAGTAGACATCTTTTGAAATAAGGTTTTTGGATGCTCAAGAGATAGCATGTACTAAAAGTTGTGGATTTATGAGGAAAGGAATTGATTTTCTTTGTCAATTCTCAATGCTTTCTACAAAGTAACTTTGGGTTAAAAAAAAAAGAAGTAAAACTTGGATTCAAAATAGAATTAAATCTGTCTCCATGCTTTAACGGGACCTGGGTCAGATGACCCGGGTTACCCATTTACCCTGCAGTCTAGACCGGTCCAGCCCTGGTCACAACCTGGGTAGGATTCAGGGGTCACTGAACCCAGGCTAAGCAACAATTTTAAAAAGGTTCATTAACCTAATATAAGCAGAGTTTAACCAATTCAGCTGTGATGCCTAGGGTTTCTGTGACCCATAAAGCAAGTACTATTGAAAATAAAAGTAGTATCACACTCCACTGGGGAATCTGCGTGTTAATCACTCGCCTGGCATGGTCGCATCAGATGTGACCACACCAGGCAGTGTTTTATCTGACCGTGCTAGCAGCGACAGGGAAGGGAAACCGTGCTAGCAGCGACAGGGAAGGGAAACTTTCCTCCACTACTGCTTTACGGTCCCTCTGCCTCCCTGCACCATCCCCACAGTGTTGCTGTGCTGCCGATCATTGCTAATCGGACAGCACGGCAGGATCCCCCCCCCCCCCCCCCCCCCCAGCGGCTTGCGACAATAGGAGCTGCTGGGGAAGTATAAAACAAGCCACCCCCAGTTCCCCCGAAGTACCTGGCGGCTGTCCGGGCTCTAAAAGGTAAAATTGGGATGTTACCGATGGTCACAATGTTCCCGACCGATGTTTGAAAAAATATTTAAATTTTTGTTGTTGTACTAAAACCATTTTGCATAGGGTTAAATTCATGATCTTCACCTAATTCACTCATAAAAAACCGTCAATTTCTAAGCAGTTTTTGGGGAAGAAAATCAGCAGTTAAGTGGTTAATAATATATATTATAGCCCAAACATGTAAAGATACAATTTTTTGTTGTTAATACAATGAATATCGATGAAATAAAATATATCTACACACACACACACACACACACACACACACACACTGCATCCGGAAAGTATTCACAGCACTTCACTTTTTCCACATTTTGTTATGTTACAGCATTATTCCAAAATGGAATAAACTAATTTTCCCCCCTCAAAATTCTACATACAATACCCCATAATGACACGTGAAAAAAGTTTTGCAAATTTATTAAAAATAAAAAACTTAAGAAATCACATGTACATAAGTATTCACAGCCTTTGCCATGAAGCTCAAATTGAGCTCGGGTGCATCCTGTTTCCACTGATCATCCTTGAGATGTTCCTACAGCTTAATTGGAGTCCACCTGTGGTAAATTCAGTTACATTATACATGATTTGGAAAGGCACACACCTGTCTATATAAGGTCCCACACTCGACAGTGCAGGTCCCAATGAGCACAGTGGCCTCCATCATCCGTAAATGGAAGAAGTTGGGAACCACCAGGACTCTTCCTAGAGCTGGCCGGCCGTCTAAACTGAGCGATCGGGGGAGAAGGGGCCCTAGGCAGGGAGGTGACCAAGAACCCGATGGTCACTCTGTCCGAGCTACAGCATTCATTTGTGGAGAGAGGAGAACCTTCCAGAAAGACAACCACCTCTGCAGCAATCCACCAATCAGGCCTGTATGGTAGAGTGGCCAGACGGAAGCCACTCCTTAGTAAAAAGCACATGCATTTGCCAAAATGCACCTGAAGAACTCTCAGACCATGAGAAACAAACTTCTCTGGCCTGATGAGACATAGGGGGACATTTACTAAGCAGTGATAAGAGCGGAGAAGTGAGCCAGTGGAGAAGTTGCCCATGGCAACCAATCACCACTGAAGTAACATCTATAATTTGCATACTATAAAATTATACAGAGCTGCTGATTGGTTGATGGGGCAACTACTCCAATCTTCTTCTTCTTGAATCTGATTGAACATCTCTGGAGAGATCTGAAAATGGCTGTGCACCAACGCTTCCCATCCAACCTGATGTAGCTTGAGAGGTGCTTTAAAGAGGAATGGGCGAAACTGCCCAAAGATAGGTGTGCCAAGCTTGTGGCATAATATTCAAAAAGACTTGAGACTGTAATTGCTGCCAAAGGTGCATCAACAAAGTATTGAGTAAAGGCTCTGCATACGTATGTACATGTGATTTCTTAGTTTTTTATTTTTAATAAATTTGCAGAAATCTCAAAAAAGTTTCATGTTGTCATTATGGGGTATTGTGTGAAGATTTTTGAGTCAAAAAATTCATTTATTCCAGTTTGGAATAAGGCTGTAACATAACAAAATGTGGAAAAAGTGAAGCGCGTTTTTTTTTAGTTTTTTTTGCTGCTTGTGCCCAACATGGCTGCCTCACCTTTTGCATGCTCCTGATCAACTCCATATAACAGCTTAAATTCACCACAACTGACCTATGAATCATCATAAATATCTAAGGACTTACCGTCAACTTGTACTACGCTTACATATCATCAAAACCAACAGATTGCATTCCTGCGCTGAGATACACACTGGATTGAATCCTCTGCATACCTCCACTAAGAAGTCTTTCAGTTTGGCAGCTACTGTACTCTGCATTGGACATCCCAGATAAGGTACTGTGGACTACAATCTATCTTTGGCTCCATCCAGCCCCTCAGACATCATCCACCTCTGTTCTCTGAGCAACAAATAACTGACTTCTTGCATTAATCAACTAATATCAGTATATTCATGCTCTGAATTGCTGAAGGCTCACTGTTCATTTCAAATTGCAGGATCCATTCCCCAGGACACGTTATCACTACCCCCACAAGAAATCTACTTCAAAGGCCTCTCTCACTGAGACACTTCACACCTACACAATAGGAATTGGATTCTAACACCTTTCCACAAGCCTGCTCTGTCCTGGAATAATTGACTAAATCAGCAACAGAAAAAGCAAAGTTATTTTATTTATCACTTGCTTCAAATATACCCATTGGATTAAAGCGCAGCAATAGGTTATAGCAATAACTGTGTTCATAAACCCATTATAATTTTTGGATCACATACTGAATTGGGGGAAAAAGAAAACCACATGCAAAAAACCCCACTGCTTTCTCTCCCTCTCTCATTATCATATGTAGCTCATACTTATACATTGGGTCATCAATGACAGATTACTACATGTATTCCTCCAGCTTCATTCTTTCACTCCGCCCACCACGTTCCGCAGTTCCTATTACACCATCACAGGCTTCTATTCTCCAATCCCTTGGTATTTTAAAAAGGAAACACAGGCGCATTCATGGGAAGCGAGCAGGCCAGAAATTTATTTTCCCCGGTAACCACCTAAGTCCTTTGCCCACCTGCTCCCCCCCAGATTCAAAGAACAGTCAAATAGAAGTGATACCCAAAAGACGGCCCTGTGCTTGGAAGAACAGAACTGTCAACTCTCGCTTTGTGACCCCCATACCCAAAGCTCCTGCACTTAATATAAAGAAAACTGAAGACCCTCTGGTATACCCAATCAGGTCAGACTTTTGTAATGCCAGATCTATAAGAAACATGACTGCAACAATTGCTGACCTTATTGAATCTGAAGATCTAGCCTGTATTACAGAGACCTGGCTAGATGAAAATGCAGCACCTATATTGGAGGCTACGGTCCCAACAAACTACTCTGTCATCCACAAACCAAGACTGCGCAGGGATGGCGGGGTGGGTACTGCTTCATAAAATAACTTAAACTTAGGGTCCACCCTATTGAAATTACTCGCTCATTTGAGTGCATCGCTGCCCGGAGTTCGACAGGATTAGGTTTCAGAATACTTCTCATTTACTAGCCCCCTGGAGATGGAAAGATATTTCTACAAGAAATTGCAGACACTGTTGCTGGCCTGGTTCTGGAACATCATAGATGGCTCATCCTCTGGGATTTCAATGCATGGGTGGATGATGAGCTTTCATGCCTTGGCCAAGACCTCCTGTGCACAATGAATGGTCTGGGCTTCACATAGGTCATTCCTCCTGCCACACCTAAAAGTGGTCACACTCTTGTTTGGATTAGAAGTCACTGACCTAAAAATAAACCCAGTCATCTGGTCAGACCACCACTCCCTTTGGTACTCAGTTGCAACCCCTCAAATAAGATCTTTGCCCGTTTGAGTTGACCAGGTATCGTCCAAGGAGGGGTATGACTCCCTAGGCTCTTGCAGCAAATCTGGATCTCTCTGCTATACTGGGTGCCTGTGAAGATCCCTGTTCCCTAGTTCATTATTATAATAGGGATGTTATGGCTGCAATTGATATTATCGCCCCTGTGCATATAAGACCTCGTAAACCACAACAACGAGCTCCCTGGTTCGACAACAGTGTTAGTGAGCTCAAGAAAAGGGGGCGTAGACTGGAAAGACGATGGAGGAAGACTAACCTAGTGAATGATAAAATAAAACTAATAAAGCATAACAAAAAATATCAATCGACAATCACTCGTAAGGAATCACAGTTCCTGTCAAATCAGATCACGGCAGCAAACAATAGGCCAGCTCACCTTTTCCGCACAGTGAAAATGCTTTGCAAGCCAGCATGCCTGCAGATTGATGAAGCTCTCTCCCAGGAAAGATGCAACGAGTTTGCAAACGTCTTTGCAGATATAATATTCACCATCCGGGCTGGAATCTCCACATTGCCATCAAAGGAGTGCCAAACTACAAAGCCTGCCAATATAAGCCACCTGCCTTCATGGACCAGCTTTGACCCAGTGGATGTAAAGGACACTGCTGAAATTGCTCGGATTTTGCGTCCAACCAACTGTGTTCTGGACCCGGCCTCAACCAAGCTTCTAATAGGTTGTACGGATATAATTGGCCCTGTCTTTGCAAAAATTATTCAATGCTCTTTGCATACAGGCATTTTTCCTGGACCCCTAAAGGAAGCAATTGTTAGACCTCTGCTTAAAAAACCTAATTTAGATCCCGACTGCAGGACCAATTACAAACCTTCCTTTCCTAGGAAAAGTTATTGAGAAAGTGGTTGGAAACCCGCCTGAAAACCCATGATTTTTTTGATCCATTCCAATCAGGATTCAGGAGAAGACATAGCACTGAAACAGCCCTGGTGTGTGTGTGTGTGTGTGTGTGTGTGTGTGTGTGTGTGTAATGATCTTCTGATGGCAAGAGACAGAGGTGACTGTTCAATATTAATCCTTCTGGATCTCTCTGGAGCATTTGATACCGTGGGCCATGGGCTTCTGGTTGAGCGACTGACACATTTTTGTGGACTGGATGGCACAGTCCTAAGCTGGTTCCAATCATTTCTCACAGGCAGGTCACAGAGTATCAGCTGGAGTATACTCATCACCATCAGTGCCATTGCCATGTGGTGTCCCACAAGGTTCTATACTATCCCCCATGCTTTTTGCAGCATACATGCTCCCGCAGGGTGAAATAATCAGGCGTCATGGCCTGGTCTACCACTGCTATGCAGATGATACACAACTGTACTTGTCCTTTGCTCCGGGCACTGATAACCCAATAGCAACCATAAATGGCTGTCTAGCTGAGCTCCAGGAGTGTATGAGTGCCAGTTGGCTGCGACTGAACCCGGATAAAACAGAGGTCCTTATGATAGGACCGCAACATCAAAGGCCAAGACTGCAGCATAGCCAACCAACTGGACTTACACTCTGGGATTCAGAATTATAAACCACTGATCATGTGTGGAATCTTGGCGTTGTCCAGGATGGTGGCTTGACACTTAAACACCAGATATCAGCCACAATCAAATCCTCATTCTTTCACATGAGGAACATAGCCAGAATAAAGCACATAATTCCCTTTAGATGATCTGACAAAAGTTATACATGCATTTGTATCATCTCGATTAGACTACTGTAATGCCCTCTACCTTGGTCTCCCAGCAAAAGAATTGTACCGCTTACATCTAGTGCAAAACACAGCTGCCAGGCTGTTAACCAACTAGTCCCGTTCTAGCCACATAATACCCATCCTCTAATCCCTTCACTGGCTGCCTGTAAGATGGCGAATCATCTTCAAGATTGGCTTACTGAGTTTCAAAGCATTACATAACCAGGGCCCAAGGTACCTGAAGCAGCTTCTGATCCCATACTGTCCCACTCGATTACTGCGATCTGTAGATGAAGGACTTTTAGCAGTACCTAGAATCTTCCGTAATTCATCTTGTGGTCGAGCTTTTAGTCATGCGGCTCCGACTCTATGGAACTCGCTTCCCCGCACAGTGCGAGAGGCCCCAACTATAGAATCCTTCAAAAGTAGACTCAAGACTTTCCTGTTTACTCAAGCATTTCCATAATGTCCTTTTAGTATCTTCAGGCTTCTGTATTTTATGAAAAGCTGTTACTATTATTTTCTATATTATGCTGTGTATCTGTTAAGCGCCTTGAGTCCTATTGGAGAAAGAGCGCTATATAAATAAAATTATTATTATATTATAATACTTTCCAGATGCACTGTATACATAAAAAAAAAATCACTCAAGCAACAAAATGATTACGCTTCCTGCTCACTCATAATTTGTATATAATGGAATACTGTTGTAAGTTTCCACACCTATAGTCAATGTACCTTTTGTGTGAATTCATGTAACAAAGTCACTCTCACTCTTAGCGGTTGATCAGTTCTCTTGAGGGTTATCCGAATAATAGAGTAATAGATGTTTTTCAGTAAGTGGTTTTGCGAAATGGTATCCATACTTTTCAATGTAAGCAACGTGGTGAATGATCTTGCCCGGCTCTTACTCTGGTAGTGTAGTAATGGGCCCGGTTCCTCCGATAAGTTAATCCCGGGAATACGACTGGTGTCCTATAGTGTGAGCAGTAGATCCATGCTCCCAATCACCTCTGAGCAAGATCCTTAGTCATTTTGTTGCCTGATTTTTTTTAATTTATTTTTTAAATGTCTATATATGCAACATCTATATTACCAGACAGAATGAAACGTAATACAGTACAGGAACAATTCAATGCATTGCATGAAATACAGAGAGTACGGAGATATTACAACGTGCGCAGTAACCCTTCAGAGTCATCAGTTGCAGGATTCTTCATTCTGCCCATGCAGGGTCCAGGTATAGCAGCCATTTTAGGCAAACTACATAGGATTACACTGGGCAGAATAGGGAATGCTTATTGGGGATGGGTCGCTGCCCATCCTAGAAAGTGTGGTCCTTCGATGGAATAAATCATACACCATGGCTATCTACGTTACTGTGCATTTGCCGGATATGGTGCATACACAGTCAGTCAGTAATATCTCCCTTTAGCGCATGAGCAGTGTCAAATAAAAAAGGGAATGCAATGATACATATGCAAGAAGCGCTATTTTTGTTGAAAATCACAATTATTAGATGGAAAGGCCAAATAGATGACAAAAATGTAAGTAGCAGCAGAGAGGAATTAGGCTGTATGAACAATTACTTTACTAATACAATGGGGCATTTAACATGAACTTAGTTCAACTATTGATTACCTAGATTACTAGTCAATCAATTATAGTCCGCAGCGGTGAGACTAGCTGAAAAGAAGTACATATTACTGCTTTACCCACATTTAGGACACAGTTTAAAGCTACTAATTGCAGTCCAGATTAAACATTTAGGTCATCATATGCACAAAGTATATGTTAGAAAGATCATCTGCAATGCCCTCTACCTTGGTCTCCCAGCAAAAGAATTGCACCACTTGCAGATGGTACAAAATGCAGCAGCCAGGCTATTAACCAACCAGTCCCTCTCCAGCCACATACCACCTATTCTCTACTCCTTTCACTGGCTGACTGTTAGAAGTTAATCATATTAAAGATTGGCTTAATGACTTTCAAAGCCCTAGATGACCAGAGCCCAAGTACTTGAAACAGCTTCTGATCCCTTACTGTCCCACTCGATTACTGCGATCTGTGAAGAAAAACTATTAGCAGTACCTAGAATCTCCATGAATTCATGGTGGTCGAGCTTTAAGCTTTGTAGCTCCGACTCTATGGAACTCTTCCCCGCACAGTTCGAGAGGCCTCCACTCTATAATCCTTCAAAAATTAACTTTCCAGTACACTATCTATCTATCTATCTATCTATCTATCATAAAACTTGCCCATAACTGGATTAAAGTATATACCAATGGTATGTATGTAAACTAATAGTATAAAGGGACGTCGTATGACGTTTCATCTGTAATTACAAGCAAAGAATGTGCAGCAAAATCATAGAATATGTCTACATGTTGACGGAGTTATGAAAACATCATCAGGTGCACCAAACAGTTTGTCTATTGCAACATGCATAATTTCACTTTCAGATTGTTTAGCAATTTCAGCAGTATTTGTGGACTTTCTAAAATCTCCACTTTATCAAGTTCCCATTCTATACAATCACAGATGCTCCACCATCATGATAAATAGATGAGCTTGTGGTGTTACCAGGGCTAAGAATGTGATCCCACAACCATGGGATCGCATAGTGATTAGAACATTGCTAGACTGATCAGAAACCTTATGGAAAGTGCAATGGTTGGAAGCATGATCAGTAGCGTTAATTACCCAACACGAACAATATTAATACAAAAGGTATATTAAGAGGGAAGAGTATATAAAAAGGAGAACATTATACATATGTGTGAGCTTAGAGGGCATAAAATTCAGTACCAATGGGATACTATTCCACCGACACCTTCCCATCTTGCCTGGCACACAGTTCCTGACATTCTCTCCTCTCTCATGGAACCCTGCTGTCTCACAGATGCTGCTGCAACTTTTACATTAATACTGAAGAAATTATATTATACATAAACAGTATGGCATGCATATCAAAATCTGTGCCTTTTCACTTTCTATTAGTGTAGGCAATTTAAACCTCATATAAAGATGCACTTTTTAAGTTAAGTAAATCTCAGGTGAGGTTAAACGTTGCTTTTCCACTCATATAGCTAATTAAGTCTGGAGACAACTATTTCCAGTGTGCGTATGCTGATACAGCATTTACTAAATATCACTTATAAGAATTGTGGATGAAAGCTGAATTCTATCTTTGCAATTTCTGTAACAAACTCCCTTGTATTATTTAAGTAGAATTAGAAGTAAAATTTGATGCAAGAGAATATTTTAATATTACAGTATGTGCACTATTTCTCGTAGTATAAACAACGTCTAATACCCCTTTTCCACTTCTGCTGTGATAACGCTGGTCACGGCTCAGTGAAAACCACTTCCTCCAAAAAATACTTAATTTTATTGTTAATGTATTATAATATATTTATTGTTAATATTTTGTTTTATGTTTCAGTACTATATTATGTCTTTATCTGTTAACTCCTGCTAGAGAAAAGAGTGCTATATAAATTTTATTATAAATTTTATTATTATTGTTCTTTATAATGTTGGGTTATAATCCCTTTTATGTTGAAGGTTGGTGGTGCTTCCCAGGGTTTAAAAACATACTGACTTAAGTTATATTTATTTGCGAGAGGTCAAGAAACAAAGACGTAAACCATTTATTGAAGGCACACTGTGTATTTAAGTTAAAATTGAGCTTTTAATAAAATATATATTAAAATGCAATAGATTAAATATAAATGTATGAATACTCAGGAAGAAAAAAAAAGAAGAAAATCCAAAAAGTAATTTAAACGTCAGATGATTGAATAATATGCAATCTGTATCAAGATTGGCTAATTATCTCTGGTTGCAACATTATTAATATAATGAATAGAAGAGAAAAATCTATCATATATTGTCCCTCTTTGTGTATAATACACACACACACACACACACACACACACACACACACACACACTAAATTTAAAGAAAAGCTGCATCCTCTTGCCGGCCGGTCAGAAGCGATGGGTGGACCTGGAGAGAGGATTGTATGCTCGTACTCCTTTGTTTAGATTTGTTGTGGATTCCGATCCAACAGAGACCCTCTTACGCTACACCTCTCCGTACTATTACGGATTCCCTCACCGCGTGGAACTCCTTAGTGGTTTTGACAAAAATAATCTCTCTCCCTTCCCGCAAATTGTGCCTGTTTGCCCTTTCCAAACTGATTCCAGATTTAAGCCTTACTAAGTGGATCTCTTGTGGCATTGAGTCAATCTCACCATTGGTTGATGGTATGGTGATCACTCTGTTTAGTACTTTACAAAGTCAATTCCATCTTCCTGTGGAAGAATTGTTTACATATACTCTTACATATGCTCACTGGTTAATGTGTTTGCTTCGATCCTTGGGTCCAATGCTTTTGCCTCCTCCTAATTTATTAACTAAATTGTCAGTGGGTAATTGCAGGGGAGCGATTCGCTTTTGGTATTCTGTTGTGCAAGAAAATCAGAGTGGGGAAAAATCTTCTGCCTACACTAAATGGGAAAAGGACTTATCCTGTTCTCTTTCCCTGCAGCAATGGGAGTCGATACTTCTCTCATCTCATAAGGGGGGTCATTCCGAGTTGTTCACTCGCTAGCTGCTTTTAGCAGCATTGCACACGCTAGGCCGCCGCCTTCTGGGAGTGTATCTTAGCTTAGCAGAATAGCGAACGAAAGATTAGCAGAATTGCTACTAAATAATTCTTAGCAGTTTCTGAGTAGCTCCAGACCTACTCCTAGATTGCGATTAGCTCAGTCCGTTTAGTTCCTGGTTTGACGTCACAAACACGCCCTACGTTCGGCCAGCCACTCCCCCATTTCTCCAGACACTCCCACGTTTTTCCCTGACACGCCTGCGTTTTTTAGCACACTCCCGGAATATGCTCAGTTACCACCCAGAAACGCCCCTTTCCTGTCAATCATTCACCGATCAGCAGAGCGACTGAAAAGCGCTGCAGAATCCACAGCAAATCTGCTAAGTTTTTAGTTAAATAACGAAGCGCATGCGCCCTGCGTGCCTTGCGCATGCGGATTTTGCAACAAATCGCAGCATAGCGAAAATCGGCAACGAGCGAACAACTCGGAATGATCCCCAAAATGTCCAAATGTACAAACCACATAGAGATGCACTTTAAATTAATAAACAATATTTATTACACTCCTGTTAAATTAAATAGAATCTGGCCTACGGTCTCTGATTTATGCTGGAGAAATTGTTTGGAGAGAGCCGATACTCTACATGTATTTTGGTCATGTCCAAAATTTTGTCAGCTGTGGAGTGAGGTATTTGCTCTAGCTTCTACTGTTTTACATACCCCCCCCTCCAGATGTCCCCGTCTTTAGCGTTATTGCATATCTACCCTACCGAATTACCCAGTAGAGATCGATATGTTCTCGGCCACATCTTTATTGCCACTAGAGCAGCAATAGCACAAGACTGGAAAAAGCCTTCCCTGCCCTCAGTCCTTAGAATCATACGGAAAATACATCATTCTTTCCAGATGGAAACCATGGGTATGCCTCCCTTTTCCAGGGCTAACCCCTCGTTGATTAAGTAGGCTCGGTGGCAAGAATATTTGACCTCGAGATGGGGCGACTTTGCTATTTGATTTGGAATAATTATACAGGTTGAGTATCCCATATACAAATATTCCGAAATACGGAATATTCCGAAATACGGACTTTTTTGAGTGAGACTGAGATAGTGAAACCTTTGTTTTTTGATGGCTCAGTGTACACAAACTTTGTTTAATACTCAAAGTTATTAAAAATATTGTATTAAATGACCTTCAGGCTGTGTGCATAAGGTGTATATGAAACATAAATGAATTGTGTGACTGTACACACACTTTGTTTAATGCAAAAAGTTATTAAAAATATTGGCTAAAATTACCTTCAGGCTGGGTGTATAAGGTGTATATATAACATAAATGCATTCTGTGCTTAGATTTAGGTCCCATCACCATGATATCTCATTATGGTATGCAAGTATTCCAAAATACGGAAAAATCCGATATCCAAAATTCCTCTGGTCCCAAGCATTTTGGATAAGGGATACTCAACCTGTACTCTCTAATTTTCTTTTTCTCTATATATGTTTTGCTGTTGTGTACTGTATTGTGTGATATTCTATGTGACTATGGTGGTCATTCCGAGTTGTTCGCTCGTTGCCGTTTTTTGCAACGCAGCGATTAGGTGGAAAATGCGCATGGTACGCAGCGCGCATGCGTTAAGTAATTTAACACAAAACTTTGGAGATTTACACAAGCTCGGGCGACATTTTTTCAACGCTCGAGTGATCGTAGTGTGATTGACAGGAAGTGGGTGTTTCTGGGCGGCAACTGGCCGTTTTCAGGGAGTGTACTAAAAAGCGCAGGCGTGCCAGGTAAAAACGCAGGAGTGGCTGGAAAAACGGGGGAGTGGCTGGTCGAACGCAGGGCGTGTTTGTGACATCAAACCAGGAACTAAATGGACCGAGGTGATCGCAATCAAGGAGTAGGTCTGGAGCTGCTCAGAAACTGCAAGGAATTATTTAGTAGCAGTTCTGCTAATCTTTTGTTCGCTATTCTGCTAAACTAAGATACACTCCCAGAGGGCGGCGGCCTAGCGTGTGCAATGCTGCTAAAAGCAGCTAGCGAGCAAACAACTCAGAATGAGGGCCTATGTCTCACTGTTTTGCATATGTGGACTTGAATCCTTCCCCTGTACCCCTCCCTATTTTCCCTTTTCTCTTTTTTGTACCCTCTTCCCTTTTCGAGTTTGAACGGAACAAAACCTCTAATAAAAATTATCAAGTTAAAAAAAGAAAAGCTGCATCCTCACTATGAAAAATTTAAAGCACATACTAGTATGCATCCTCAACCACCGTCACCAGTACTGACTCTTATATAGTGCTGGATAGATTACACTATATGAATATTATTGAAGAACAATATTCTGCAAGGTTAAATAATTTTTTATAATAATTGCATATTATGCAGATAGTATAGCGAAGCTTTGTAACAGCTGATAATGTCGTCATCATTGTAGAAAATACATTTTAGTAAAGATAAACAATATACAGTTGAAACATGCAGTAATTTGAAACCACAAAAAAACTACAACTACAGTATTAAACCACTGTTTTGTAAAGTTATATGCATATCTTAGTATTGAGTACATATATGGCCATAACAGGTTATGTAGAAAAGGTCTAAACCCAGTAATCCAGTTTCCTCTGCTGCCTATCCATATGTGGATTACAGTGAATGGTAGATGAGAGAGCATCTGGGTGATTTTTGTTGTTGAAGCAATTGAAGATACGTTTCTTCTGTCAGGAATAGGGGTGAGAAACTGCCCTGTTATCAACAGACATTGCTTTGCAGCTTCACTTTTCTCCCTGATGAGAGGACGCAGAGGTTATGTACCTCTAAGTGAGGCTGTGCCAGTGGCGGATCTAGACCTAACTTTTAGGGGGGGGGGGGGGGGAGACTCTTCCTCCCTAATCATAGCTCCTCCCACTTAGAAATGCCCCTCCCATTTGCTTCTGAAATGTCCTATTGTTGCCAATACTAATAAAATGTTGCCAGTTAGTGGAGAGAACCTTGCGCACTGGTGATACAGACTGGCAAATCGCCATTCCTGCATGTATCTGCACATTAGTAGATCGCACATGCACAATCATGCAGGCCAGATTTGGGCTACCAGTCCACTTTCAGAGAGAAAAAAGTGAAATAAATGTAATTTAATAGATCCTGTGATGGCATAAGTAATGAACAACAATGGTACACATTATAGCACAAGGTATGAGCCGAAATTCACATTATAGCACACGGTATGAGCCGAAATTCACAATATAGCACACGGTATGATCCAAAATTTACATTATATCACACGGTATGAGCCGAAATTCACATTACAGTACACGGTATGAGCCGAAATTCACATTGTAGCACACGGTATGAGCCGAAATTCACATTGTAGCACACGGTATGAGCCGAAATTCACATTGTAGCACACAGTATGAGCCGAAATTCACATTGTAGCACACGGTATGAGCCGAAATTCACATTGTAGCACACGGTATGAGCCGAAATTCACATTATAGCACACGGTATGAGCCGAAATTCACATTATAGCACACAGTATGAGCCGCAATTCACATTGTGCCACATGGAATGAGACAAAATTCAGGGAGAGTGACAGCAGGGACAGGGGAGAGTGACAGCAGGGACATAGGGACAGGGAGAATGACAGAGAGAGGGACAGCAAGGGCATATACAGTAGGGATTAGGGAAAGAGAAAGGCAGCAGGGTAAGATTACCAGTTTAGTAGCGGCAGTGCTAAAGATGCTGTGGTCTGCTGTGCGGTGGATAAGGAGGCTGTGGTTGGTATGGTGCGGAGGAGGTGCAGAAAAGGACTGAGGGCGGCAGCGGGGCACAGTTATTAAAGCTACAAATTTAGCCCGTGAGCACAAGGAGTCGATTGTGTTCTTTCTGCGGTTGTGAATGGGATCATCACCGTGCACGCTCCTCCACTGCCGTGAAAATGGAGTCTGCCCCTGAACGACATCCTCAAATACCTACTGCGCATGACAGTGTTTGTCATCGCGCAGAGGCATGATGACACTGAGCCTGAGGAGGAGCGGAAAAGGCTAGGGAAGCAGAGCCGGGCACGGAGAAGACAGTGAGTGACACACTGCTTGCCCTGACCAGGGGCAAACGTGGGATTTTCAAAGGGGGGTTTCCAAATAATTTTTTACAGAACCAATGAAAGAGTACAGTCACACAGACACCCTCTATAAACAGAAAGCACAGGCACCATCATTCTCCCGCCACCCAACCCCGCACTCACGCTGGTCACAAAACTGCTGCAGTTATCAGGACAGGGAGTGCTGGAGTGTTATGACCCAGCCAGCATAATTTATAATAGACTACCGACAAAAGCCCCCCTTCCCCGCCCAGCATATGTGATACAGACACACCTCACTACTGTGAGGTGAATTAGTGAGGGTGAACTTGAAGATGCTATCTTTCCCTTCGCCGGATACCATGCGCCTCACCTCTCAAAGTCCCACGCCAAGAACTGCCTGAGAGGAGCTGCACACTACCACTGCAGCGCCCCCTACATGCCGCCAGCCTCACACTGTGTATGTATGGAGGTAGCTGCTGCAGCCGAGCCGTTACATTGCATGGTGAGCCGTTGTTCCCTGCACTCACCAGGAGAAGGGGAGCCTACCTTCTTCATAAGTTAAATGGGGGAGAGGATAACAACACAGGAACCTGCCCCTTTAAACTTTAAGATAATGCAGGCACTGGGAATAAGGGGAATCCTACCCCCTTATTAACTGTACACTGGGGCAGCGAGTAAAAAAACAGAGGAGCCTGCCCCCTACTTTACTCCGTTAGGTAGAGTATTGCAGCGGAAGGGCTTAAACAGTTTCTCACCCCAAGATGCGGCTCTTCTGTTACCTCCAAACGGCTCTCGGACTGCGCTGTTTGTCCCAGGTCTCGCTGTCAGAGTTCCGCTTCTGCACTCCGCGTCCAGGTCAGAGTCATCTCTTGGTCATCTGCTAGGTTTCTCTTCTCCACTCCAGGCTCCTATCAGCACCGTCCTCCGCACAGCAGGCGGGGTGTCTTCCACAGTGCCTGCGATTCCAGTCTCCGACCGACGCTGCTCCTCCACTTCTAGTCAGCATGGGGGTCTTTCATGAAGTCTCTCATCCGGCTACTGTCCCTCCGCCGCGGCGCTGTCGTCACTCCACCAGTGGCGGTCCTTTCTGGTGCTCTGTGCGGGCAACTATCCTCATCAAAGGGGTCCTCTCTGATCGCTGGTCCTCTCCACGCTGCAGACTCGGCTCACCAGCTCACGATCTCATGCTGCCGGTGGCCTACTTTTCTGCGGACTGCGACCACTGGTCCTCAGTGCTGCAGGTGGGTTTCTCCTTAGCACCTCAGTGCTGGCTGCGGCTGCCGCAGAAGATCGTCGTGGTGGGCGCCGAGCGGAAGTACTGTATGGCCGGGTGTGCTGCCTCGTCATGGCGGGACCCCGGCCATCCATCCCGGTGCCGGTTTGTGTAGGTGGGGCGTTTGCCCTAATCGCCCCTCGCTAAATCTGCCACTGGGCTGTGCAGAGGTCTCCTCCGTTCCTGCAACTGGGACCCATGTGTGCCCAATGAGTTCTCAGAAGCTGATTGAC
Organism: Pseudophryne corroboree; assembly: GCF_028390025.1. Taxonomy (NCBI): domain Eukaryota; kingdom Metazoa; phylum Chordata; class Amphibia; order Anura; family Myobatrachidae; genus Pseudophryne; species Pseudophryne corroboree. The sequence goes on from NC_086446.1 coordinate 182,787,357, forward strand.
ATGTGTTTTGCCCAAACAGCCATCTGGGCTGCTCCCCTGGCTTTTAATAAGGAAATCCATTCTGTACACAGTGAATTTTCTTTGGCTCCCAAGCCGGAATTGCGCCCCAGCGTGCCGCATGGACAGCATTCTGGAGCCAGGGACAAGCAGAGAAACTTAGTGACAAATGCAAGGCTTCATATATGCATGTGGACAGAAAAGCTAGAGAAAATTTATGTCCATACTATGGGTGCAGGAAAAAATGTGCAGTTATACACAGTTTATAATATCCAATGGGGGTGTCCCGCACTCACATTGAGAGTCCATCCATGGGGTGCACTATACAGATTATCCCCTAAAAGGGCGATTCCGGTACATATATATTAGATAGCTTTTCTGTCCACATGCATACGATATGAAGCCTTGCATTTGTAACCTTGTGAGTATAATACATTAAAAATACTTTGATACACATTTAAGAAGTACCATTGGAGAGTGCCTATTTATTGGAATGTACCGGAATCGCTCTTTTAGGGGACAATCGCTCTTTTAGGGGACAATCTGTATAGTGCACCCCATGGATGGACACTCAATGTGAGTGCGGGATATTATAAACTGTGTATAACTGCACATTTTTTCCTGCACCCATAGTATGGACATACATTTTCTCTAGCTTTTCTGTCCACATGCATACGATATGAAGCTTTGCATTTGTAACCTCGTGAGTATAGGAGGTCATTCCGAGTTGATCGTAGCTGTGTTAAATTTAGCACAGCTACGATCTTCCCTGACATGCAGGGGGACGCCCAGCACAGGGCTAGACCGCCCCACATTGTCAGTCCGCCCCCCCTCGCAGAAGTGCAAAGGCATCGCACGACGCCGGCGCATGCGCAGTAGGGACCCCTTCGCTCTGTGCGTTAAAACGCAGCGAGCGAACGGGTCAGAATGACCCCCATAGTACATTAAAAATACTTTGATGCACATTTAAGGAGAACTATTGGAGAGTGCCTATTTATTTGAATATATATATATATATATATATATATATAAAATCTATACAGTGCCTTGCTAAAGTATTCACCCCTTTGCATTTTTCATGTTTTGTTGCCTCACAACCTGGAATTAAAATGGATTGTTTGAAGGTTTGTATAATTTCATTCATAGAACATGCCTACAACTTTGAAGATGTTTTTTGTTTTTTATTGCGAAGCCAACAACAAATAGGACAAAATAACAGAAAACTTCAGCGTGTATAATTGTTCACCCCCCTAAAGTCAGTACTTTGTAGAGCCACCTTTTGCGGCAATTATAGCTGCAAGTCGCTTTGGATAAGTCTCTATGATCTTGCCACTGGGATTTTTGCCCATTCCTCAAGGCAAACCTGCTCTACCTCCTTCATTTTGGATGGTTTCCGCTTGTGAACAGCAATCTTCAAGTCTGACTACAGATTCTGAATTGAATTGAGATCTGGGCTTTGAGTAGGCCATTCCAACACATTTAAATGTTTGCCTTTAAACCACTCAAGTGTTGCTTTAGCAGTATGCTTCGAATCATTGTCCTACTGGAAGGTGAACCTTCGTCCCAATCTCAAATCACAGCAGACTGAAACAGATTTTGCTCAAGAATATCCCTTTATTTTGCACCATCCAACTTTCCCTCGACTCGAAACAGTTTACCAGTCCCTTCTACTGGAAAACATCCCCACAGCATGATGCTGCCACCACCATATTTCACTGTGGGGATGGTGTTCTTGGGGTGTTGGGTTTGCGCCAGACATAATGTTTTCTTGGTGGCCGAAAAGTTCAATTTTAGTCTCTTCTGACCAGAGCACCTTCCTCCGTACATTTGGGGAGTTGTCCACATGCCTTTTGGCATACTCAAAACGTGCCTTCTTATTTTTAACACTAAGTAATGGCTTTTTTCGGGCCACTCTTCCATAAAGCCCAGCTCTATGGTGTGTACGGTTTATTGTGGTCACATGCGCAGATACACCAGTCTCTGCTGTGGAAATCTGCAGCTTTTTCAGGCTTACCTTTTGGTCTCTGTGCTGCCTCTCTGATTAATACCCTCCTTGCCTGGTCTGTGAGTTTTGGTGGCCAGCCCTCTCTTGCCAGGTTTGTTGTGGTACCATGTTTTTCCATTTGAAGATGATGGATTTTGCTCCAGGGGAAAATCAAAGATTTGGATATTTTTTTTATAACCCAACCCTGACCTGTACTTCTCAACAACTTTGTCCCTAACTTGTTTGGAGAGCTACTTGGTCTTCATGGTGTGATACCTCTTGCTTTAGTGGTGTTGCAGCCTCTGGGGCCTTTCAGAAAAGGTGTTTTTATACAGACACATCATGTGACACTTAGGGGTAAATTTACTAAGATTCGTATTTTCCCGTTTCAGGTCAAAGTTCAATCACGAATGACATCGAAAGTGTAAAACTGCAACTTTTTGAATTGATTACGACTAATTTACTAAGCTGTCGTATTCGGGTTTTTCTTTTGTTCCGATGTCGATGTCATTCGTGGTTTTTTTTCTATTTTTACGGCAGTGATTAGCAAAACACTGCCGACTTTTTTTACAATCAATCTCGGCCGGATCTGTGTGATCCGTGCTGGGGTTTATTTTTTTTAATTTTTTTAATTAAACACTGTAAAATAATAAAAAAAAATGCGTGGGGTCCCCCCTCCTAAGCATAACCAGCCTCGGGCTCTTTGAGCCGATCCTGGTTGCAAAAATATGGTGAAAAAAATGACAGGGGTTCCCCCATATTTAAGCAACCAGCATCGGGCTCTGCGCCTGGTCCTGGTCCCAAAAATACGGGGGACAAAAAGAGTAGGGGTCCCCCGTATTTTTAAAACCAGCACCGGGCTCCACTAGCTGGACAGATAATGCCACAGCCGGGGGTCACTTTTATATAGTGCCCTGCGGCCGTGGCATCAAAAATCCAACTAGTCACTCCTGGCCGGGGTACCCTGGGGGAGTGGGGACCCCTTCAATCAAGGGGTCCCCCCCCCCAGCCACCCAAGGGCCAGGGGTGAAGCCCGAGGCTGTCCCCCCCCCATCCAATGGGCTGCGGATGGGGAGGCTGATAGCCTTTGTTGTAAAAGAAAAGATATTGTTTTTAGTAGCAGTACTACAAGGCCCAGCAAGCCTCCCCTGCATGCTGGTACTTGGAGAACCACAAGTACCAGCATGCGGCGGAAAAACTGGCCCGCTGGTACCTGTAGTACTACTACTAAAAAAATACCCAAAAAAAGACAAGACACACACACCGTGAAAGTATAATTTTATTACATACATACACACATACATACATACTTACCTTAAGTTCCCACGCAGGTCGGTCCTCTTCTCCAGTAGAATCCAAGGGGTACCTGTTGAAGAAATTATACTCACGAGATCCAGGGGTCCAGGCTCCTCGGGAAATCCAGGGGTAATCCACGTACATGAAAAAAAAAAAAACGGTGTCCCGACCACGAACTGAAAGGGGACCCATGTTTGCACATGGGTCACCTTTCCACGAATGCCAGAAACCCACTCTGACTTCTGTCTAAGTGGGTTTCTTCAGCCAATCAGGGAGCGCCACGTTGTAGCACTCTCCTGATCAGCTGTGTGGTCCTGTCCTCACTGACAGGCAGCACACGGCAGTGTTACAATGTAGCGCCTATGCGCTACATTGTAACCAATGATGGGAACTTTCTGCTCAGCGGTGACGTCACTTTAGGTCAACCGCAGGGCAGAAAGTTCCCATCATTGGTTACAATGTAGCGCATAGGCGCTACATTGTAACACTGCCGTGTGCTGCCTGTCAGTGAGGACAGGACCACACAGCTGATCAGGAGAGTGCTACAACGTGGCGCTCCCTGATTGGCTGAAGAAACCCACTTAGACAGAAGTCAAAGTGGGTTTCTGGCATTCGTGGAAAGGTGACCCATGTGCAAACATGGGTCCCCTTTCAGTTCGTGGTCGGGACACCGTTTTTTTTTTTTTTTCAAGTACGTGGATTACCCCTGGATTTCCCGAGGAGCCTGGACCCCTGGATCTCGTGAGTATAATTTCTTCAACAGGTACCCCTTGGATTCTACTGGAGAAGAGGACCGACCTGCGTGGGAACTTAAGGTAAGTATGTATGTATGTATGTATGTGTGTATGTATGTAATAAAATTATACTTTCACGGTGTGTGTGTCTTGTCTTTTTTTGGGTATTTTTTTAGTAGTAGTACTACAGGTACCAGCGGGCCCGTTTTTCCGTCGCATGCTGGTACTTGTGGTTCTCCAAGTACCAGCATGCGGGGGAGGCTTGCTGGGCCTTGTAGTACTGCTACTAAAAACAATATCTTTTCTTTTACAACAAAGGCTATCAGCCTCCCCATCCGCAGCCCATTGGATGGGGGGGGACAGCCTCGGGCTTCACCCCTGGCCCTTGGGTGGCTGGGGGGGGGGACCCCTTGATTGAAGGGGTCCCCACTCCCCCAGGGTACCCCGGCCAGGGGTGACTAGTTGGATTTTTGATGCCACGGCCGCAGGGCACTATATCAAAGTGACCCCCGGCTGTGGCATTATCTGTCCAGCTAGTGGAGCCCGGTGCTGGTTTTAAAAATACGGGGGACCCCTACTCTTTTTGTCCCCCATATTTTTGGAACCAGGACCAGGCGCAGAGCCCGATGCTGGTTGCTTAAATATGGGGGAACCCCTGTCAATTTTTTCCCCATATTTCTGCAACCAGGATCGGCTCAAAGAGCCCGAGGCTGGTTATGCTTAGGAGGGGGGACCCCACGCAATTTTTTTTAATAAAATAACAACTTTCCCACCCCTTCCCACTGATATACATGCACGGATCTCATGGATCCCTGCATGCCTATCCAATCACGGAAAAAAAAAGTAGGTCTGTTTTTTTTTTAGCACTTTTTTACGAGTTGTAATTTTTCACGGCAGTGTTTGTTTGTTTTTTGCTTTGCACTTCTTAGTAAATGACCGAGATTCATACTTAAACAGCCGCGTTTTGACCGATGGTGTATTCATTCGTAATTTTTTACTTGGACTTGCAAAAAATTACGAATGCCCTCATCTCTGCCGTGATTAGTGTTTAGTAAATTACCGAGATGACACTTTGATGAAAAAACGGCATCTCGGTCAAAATCGGGAGCTTAGTAAATTTACCCCTTAGATTGCACACAGGTGGACTTCATTTCACTAATTATGTGACTTCTGAAGGTAATTGGTTGCACCAGAACTTTTTAGGGGCTTCATAGCAAAGAGGGTGAATACGTATGCACATGCCAATTTAAAAAAATTTAGTTATAAAAATTATTTTTTATATACATTTTTCTCATTTCACTTCACCAACTTAGACTATTTTGTGCATAGCCATCACATAAAATTCAGATACATTTTTTTTTAAATTACAGGTTGTAATGTAACAAAATAGATAAAAAGCCAAGGGGGTGAATACTTTAGCAAGGCACTGTATGTGTGTGTGTGTATGTGTGTGTATATATATATATATATATATATATAAAAATAAATAAATATTTTGTCTGTTTTCTCTTACGTCCTAGAGGATGCTGGGGTCCATTTTAGTACCATGGGGTATAGACGGTTCCGCAGGAGCCTTCGGCACTTTAAGACTTTTCAACAGTGTGAACTGTCTCCTCCCTCTATGCCCCTCCTCCAGACCTCAGTTTAGAAAATCTACCCGGGAGGCTGGATGCACACTAGTGGAGCTCTACAGAGTTCTGCTAGAAAAAGACTTTCTTAGGTTTTTTATTTTACAGGGAAGCTGCTGGCAACAGCTTCCCTGCTTCGTGGGACTTAGGGGGGGAAGTAGGAACCAACTTCTCAATTAGTTAATGGTTCTGCTTCCGCTGACAGGACACCATTAGGTCCTGAAGGGTACTGAACACAGCCGAAGCCTGGCCAGCGTTCACTCCCACAGCACTGCCGTCACCCCCTAACAGAGCCAGAAGTCAGAAGGCTGGTGAGTATATCGTTGGCGGCAAAAAAGGTACAGCGCAGCGGCTGAAGCTGCCCGAGCATGCATCTCAAAACACACACAGGGTGCAGGGCGCGGAGGGGGGCGCCCTGAGCTGCATGGAAAATCCTTACTCCCACTGGCAAACCGGTAAATACATGTATAGCCTCTGATTTACAAACCCCAGCCAGTATAAAAATCATTGTAGCTGAGGCAGGAAGGCGGGGCTTCTCCTCAGACTTGGCAGACACTCACTCTGCCATTTTCTCATGCAGGGCAGGCTTGCCTACCCTCCCGCATTCAGCGGGAGGCTCACAATTTTTAAATGAGCCTCCCGCTGCCCCGCATACCTTTGCTGCCTCCCGGTTTTCAGCTGTTATCCCCGGAAATCCCGTCTGCGCATGTCCGGAAATGCGGGGGATGGAGTCGGAGACATCATGGCCGGCCACCGCGGGGTTGTGTGTAGCGGTGGCCGTCCTGCTGTGTGCAGTCTGAGAGCCGGGCAGTCTGAGAGGCAGCAGTGTCGGGAATAATAAGCAGAGCAGCCGCATGTACAGTGAGTGGAGCAGGGCTTTACTTCACAGTGGCTGGCCCCGCCCACCACACTCACAGTGGGTGTGTGCATCAGCCCAGCTTTTCTCTTCCTGGTTCCTGATGTGGCTTTCCTGTGCTGCCTTCCCCTCACCACACTGGCCTGGGCGGGCTCCCTGCTCTTCACAGGAGGGAGCAATAAAGCCAGGTGGGTGCAGTACGTACTTTGCGTTATGGGGGGCTGTAATGTCACCTGATGTAATATGGGTGGGTTTGTAAAATGTAATGTGGTACCGTGTGTAATATGGAGGGGGCTGTGTATCATGTAATATAATGTGCTATTGGGTGTAATATGATGGCGGGGGGCTGTGTATCATGTAATATAATGTGCTATTGGGTGTAATATAATGGCGGGGGGCTGTGTATCATGTAATATAATGTGCTATTGGGTGTAATATGATGGCGGGGGGCTGTGTATCATGTAATATAATGTGCTATTGGGTGTAATATGATGGCGGGGGGCTGTGTATCATGTAATATAATGTGCTATTGGGTGTAATATGATGGGGGGGCTGTGTATCATGTAATATAATGTGCTATTGGGTGTTATACGGGAGCGGGTGTACGCTGTGCATAATGCAGTGTAATATGGGGGAGAGGTGTCCGTGTTGGTACCGTGTGTAATATGATGGGGGGGTGTAAAATTTTATATATGTGCTATTGGGTGTATTACGGGAGCGGGTGTACGCTGTGCATAATGCAGTGTAATATGGGGGAGAGGTGGCTGTGTTGGTACTGTGTGTAATATGATGGGGGGCTGTGTATCATGTAATATAATGTGCTATTGGGTGTAATACGGTAGGAGGTGTTCGCTGTGCATAATGTAATGCAGTGTAATATGGGGGAGGGGGGCTGTGTTTAATATAATGTGGTACTGGATGTAATATGGGGGGGTTCTAATATGTGATGTGGCAGTGTGTGTGATATGGGGGAGCTGTGTAAAATGTAATATAATGTTCAATTGGGTGTAATATGGGTGTGGGGGAGGGACTGTGTGTGCTGTGCATAATACAATGTAATATGGTATTGGTTGTAAAATGGGGGGCTGTGTAAAATGTAATGTGGTACTGGGTGTAATATGGTGGGGGCTGTGTATGCTGTGTGTAATGTAATATGGTGCTGTGTGTACTGGGTGTAATATGGGGGAGGGGGCTGTGTATAATGTAATATATTATGGTGCTGTGTGCAGGGCCGTAACTAGGGTATGGCAGGCAGTGCCTTGCACACTGCGCACTTTTCATGTGGGCGCACCATCTGCACTTATCCCTATTGGACGGCTCTGTCTGCATAGCTGTTGACAGTTGCAGTGCTACATGCTGTGTATATTATAGCAGATATAGTGCTGGGCAACCCCGAGTGTCAACCCCCGTGGGGTGCGCGGTGCAACTGGAGACAATGAACACGGGTCCCAGAGCTGCTTGAAGAGGGAAAGACGTGTAGATGCGTGTCGTACTGGAGCACTGCTTTCTACCATGGTGTCTCTCGCACACACACACACACACACACACACACACACACACACTTACACTTACACTTACACTTACACTCATTCTGTCTTTCTCAGTTGTAGGGTATTTACCTGGCGTTATGTGTGTAAGGGTTTCTACCTGGCGTTATGTGTTTTCAATTTGTCCGTCTCTTCTCACAAATGTGCAGTACACAGTAACTTAATTTCTCTAACGTCCTAGTGGATGCTGGGGACTCCGTCAGGACCATGGGGATTAGCGGCTCCGCAGGAGACAGGGCACAAAAATAAAGCTTTAGGATCAGGTGGTGTGCACTGGCTCCTCCCCCTATGACCCTCCTCCAAGCCCCAGTTAGGTTTTTGTGCCCGTCCGAGCAGGGTGCAATCTAGGTGGCTCTCCTAAAGAGCTGCTTAGAAAAAGTTTTTTAGGTTTTTTTATTTTCAGTGAGTCCTGCTGGCAACAGGCTCACTGCATCGAGGGACTTAGGGGAGAGAAGTGAACTCACCTGCGTGCAGGATGGATTGGCTTCTTAGGCTACTGGACACCATTAGCTCCAGAGGGAGTCGGAACACAGGTCTCACCCTGGGGTTCGTCCCGGAGCCGCGCCGCCGACCCCCCTTACAGATGCCGAAGATGGAAGAGGTCCAGAAGCAGGCGGCAGAAGACTTTTCAGTCTTCCTGAGGTAGCGCACAGCACTGCAGCTGTGCGCCATTGTTGTCAGCACACTTCACACAGCGGTCACGGAGGGTGCAGGGCGTTGGGGGGGCGCCCTGGGCAGCAATGTATTATACCTTTTTATGGCTAAAAATACATCACATATAGCCCTTTGAGGCTATATGGATGTATTTAACCCCTGCCAGATCTCACAGATTCCGGAGAAGAGCCCGCCGAAATAGGGGGCGGGGCTTATTCTCCTCAGCACACAGCGCCATTTTCCTGCTCAGCTCCGCTGTGAGGAAGGCTCCCAGGAATCTCCCCTGCACTGCACTACAGAAACAGGGTAAAACAGAGAGGGGGGGCACTTTTTTGGCGATATAAATATATTTAAGCTGCTATAAGGATACAACACTTATATAGGGTTGTTCCCATATATATTATAGCGCTTGGGTGTGTGCTGGCAAACTCTCCCTCTGTCTCCCCAAAGGGCTAGTGGGGTCCTGTCTTCAATAGAGCATTCCCGGTGTGTCTGCTGTGTGTCGGTACGTGTGTGTCGACATGTATGAGGACGATATTGGTGTGGAGGCGGAGCAATTGCCGGTAATGGTGATGTCACCCCCTAGGGAGTCGACACCGGAATGGATGGCTTTGTTTATGGAATTACGTGATAATGTCAACACATTACAAAAATCAGTTGACGACATGAGACGGCCGTCAAACCAGTTGGTACCTGCCCAGGCGTCTCAGACACCGTCAGGGGCTGTAAAACGCCCTTTACCTCAGTCGGTCGATACAGACCCAGACACGGACACTGAATCTAGTGTCGACGGTGAAGAAACAAACGTATTTTCCAGTAGGGCCACACGTTATATGATCACGGCAATGAAGGAGACTTTGCATATCTCTGATACTACAAGTACCACAAAAAGGGGTATTATGTGGGGGGTGAAAAAACTACCTGTAGTTTTTCCTGAATCAGAGGAATTGAATGATGTATGTGATGAAGCGTGGGTTAACCCAGATAGAAAAGGGCTAATTTCAAAAAAGTTATTGGCATTATACCCTTTCCCGCCAGAGGTTAGGGCGCGCTGGGAAACACCCCCTAGGGTGGATAAGGCGCTCACACGCTTATCAAAACAAGTGGCGTTACCGTCCCCTGATACGGCCGCCCTCAAGGATCCAGCTGATAGGAGGCTGGAAACTACCCTAAAAAGTATATACACACATACTGGTGTTATACTGCGACCAGCCATCGCCTCAGCCTGGATGTGCAGTGCTGGGGTGGTCTGGTCGGATTCCCTGACTGAAAATATTGATACCCTGGATAGGGACAGTATTTTACAGACTTTAGAGCAATTAAAGGATGCTTTTCTTTATATGCGAGATGCTCAGAGGGATATTTGCACTCTGGCATCGAGAGTAAGTGCGATGTCCATATCTGCCAGAAGAAGTTTATGGACACGACAGTGGTCAGGTGATGCGGATTCCAAACGGCATATGGAAGTATTGCCGTATAAAGGGGAGGAATTATTTGGCGTCGGTCTATCGGATCTGGTGGCCACGGCAACGGCCGGGAAATCCACCTTTTTACCTCAGACCCCCTCCCAACAGAAAAAGACACCGTCTTTTCAGCCGCAGTCCTTTCGGTCCTATAAGAACAAGCGGGCAAAAGGACAGTCATATCTGCCCCGAGGCAGAGGAAAGGGTAAGAGAGGGCAGCAAGCAGCTCCTTCCCAGGAACAGAAGCCCTCCGCGGGTTCTGCAAAGCCCTCAGCATGACGCTGGGGCTTTACAAGCGGACTCAGAAACGGTGGGGGGTCGACTCAAGAATTTCAGCGCGCAGTGGGCTTGCTCACAGGTGGATCCCTGGATCCTGCAGATAATATCTCAGGGTTAAAGGTTGGAATTCGAGAAGTCTCCCCCTCGCCGGTTCCTAAAGTCTGCTCTGCCAACGTCTCCCTCAGACAGGGCGACGGTATTGGAAGCCATTCACAAGCTGTATTCTCAGCAGGTGATAGTCAAGGTACCCCTCCTACAACAGGGAAAGGGGTATTATTCCACACTATTTGTGGTACCGAAGCCGGACGGCTCGGTAAGACCTATTCTAAATCTGAAATCTTTGAACCTGTACATACAAAAATTCAAGTTCAAGATGGAGTCACTCAGAGCAGTGATAGCGAATCTGGAAGAAGGGGACTTTATGGTGTCCCTGGACATCAAGGATGCTTACCTGCATGTCCCAATTTGCCCTTCACATCAAGGGTACCTCAGGTTCGTGGTGCAAAACTGTCATTATCAGTTTCAGACGCTGCCGTTTGGATTGTCCACGGCACCTCGGGTCTTTACCAAGGTAATGGCCGAGATGATGTTTCTTCTACGAAGAAAAGGCGTATTAATTATCCCTTACTTGGACGATCTCCTGATAAGGGCAAGGTCCAGAGAACAGCTGGAGGATGGAGTAGCACTAACCCAAGTAGTGCTGCAACAACACGGGTGGATTCTGAATTTCCCAAAATCTCAGTTGACCCCGACAACACGTCTGCTGTTCCTGGGAATGATTCTGGACACGGTTCAGAAAAAGGTGTTTCTTCCGGAGGAGAAAGACAGGGAGTTATCCGAACTTGTCAGGAACCTCCTAAAACCAGGAAAAGTGTCTGTGCATCAATGCACAAGCGTCCTGGGAAAGATGGTAGCTTCTTACGAAGAAATCCCATTCGGCAGATTCCACGCACGAACTTTTCAGTGGGATCTGCTGGACAAATGGTCCGGATCGCATCTGCAGATGCATCAGCGGATAACCTTATCGCCACGGACAAGGGTGTCTCTTCTGTGGTGGTTACAGAGTGCTCATCTGTTAGAAGGACGCAGATTCGGCATACAGGACTGGGTCCTGGTGACCACGGATGCCAGTCTGAGAGGCTGGGGAGCGGTCACACAGGGAAGAAACTTCCAGGGAGTATGGTCAAGCCTGGAGATGTCTCTTCACATAAATATACTGGAGCTAAGAGCGATTTACAATGCTCTAAGCCTGGCAAAACCCCTGCTTCAGGGTCGGCCGGTGTTGATCCAGTCGGACAACATCACGGCAGTCGCCCACGTAAACAGACAGGGCGGCACAAGAAGCAGGAGAGCAATGGCAGAAGCTGCAAGGATTCTTCGCTGGGCGGAAGATCATGTGATAGCACTGTCAGCAGTGTTCATTCCGGGAGTGGACAACTGGGAAGCAGACTTCCTCAGCAGACACGATCTACACCCGGGAGAGTGGGGACTTCATCCAGAAGTCTTCCACATGATTGTGAACCGTTGGGAAAAACCAAAGGTGGATATGATGGCGTCTCGCCTCAACAAAAAACTGGACAGGTATTGCGCCAGGTCAAGAGACCCTCAGGCAATAGCTGTGGACGCTCTGGTAACACAGTGGGTGTTCCAGTCAGTGTATGTGTTTCCTCCTCTGCCTCTCATACCCAAAGTACTGAGAATTATACGGCGAAGGGGAGTAAGAACGATACTCGTGGCTCCGGATTGGCCAAGAAGAACTTGGTACCCGGAACTTCAGGAGATGCTCACGAAAAATCCGTGGCCTCTACCTCTAAGACGGGACCTGATTCAGCAGGGACCGTGTCTATTCCAAGACTTACCGCGGCTGCGTTTGACGGCGTGGCGGTTGAACGCCGAATTCTAAAGGAAAAAGGCATTCCGGAAGAGGTCATCCCTACACTGGTTAAAGCCAGGAAGGAGGTGACTGCACAACATTATCACCGCATTTGGAGAAAATATGTTGCGTGGTGCGAGGCCAGGAAGGCCCCCACGGAGGAATTTCAATTGGGTCGATTCCTACATTTCCTGCAAACAGGATTGTCTATGGGCCTCAAGTTGGGGTCCATTAAGGTTCAAATTTCGGCCCTGTCGATTTTCTTCCAGAAAGAATTGGCTTCAGTTCCTGAAGTCCAGACTTTTGTAAAAGGAGTACTACATATACAGCCCCCGATTGTGCCCCCAGTGGCTCCGTGGGACCTTAATGTAGTTTTGGATTTTCTCAAATCCCATTGGTTTGAGCCACTCAAATCGGCGGATTTGAAATATCTTACATGGAAAGTAACCATGCTACTGGCCCTGGCTTCAGCCAGGAGAGTGTCAGAATTGGCGGCTTTATCGTATAAAAGCCCATATCTGATTTTCCATTCGGACAGGGCAGAACTGAGGACGCGTCCTCATTTTCTGCCTAACGTGGTGTCAGCGTTTCACCTGAACCAGCCTATTGTGGTGCCTGCGGCTACTAGCGATTTGGAGGATTCCAAGTTGCTGGACGTTGTCAGGGCATTGAAAATATATATTTCAAGGACGGCTGGAGTCAGAAAATCTGACTCGCTGTTTATACTGTATGCACCCAACAAGCTGGGTGCTCCTGCTTCTAAGCAGACGATTGCTCGTTGGATTTGTAGCACAATTCAACTTGCACATTCTGTGGCAGGCCTGCCACAGCCTAAATCTGTCAAGGCCCATTCCACAAGGAAGGTGGGCTCATCCTGGGCGGCTGCCCGAGGGGTCTCGGCATTACAACTCTGCCGAGCAGCTACGTGGTCGGGGGAGAACACGTTTGTAAAATTTTACAAATTTGATACCCTGGCTAAAGAGGACCTGGAGTTCTCTCATTCGGTGCTGCAGAGTCATCCGCACTCTCCCGCCCGTTTGGGAGCTTTGGTATAATCCCCATGGTCCTGACGGAGTCCCCAGCATCCACTAGGACGTTAGAGAAAATAAGATTTTACTTACCGATAAATCTATTTCTCGTAGTCCGTAGTGGATGCTGGGCGCCCATCCCAAGTGCGGATTGTCTGCAATACTTGTACATAGTTATTGTTACAAAAAAATCGGGTTGTTCTTGTTGTGAGCCGTCTGTTCAGAGGCTCCTACGTTGTCATACTGTTAACTGGGTTCAGATCACAAGTTGTACGGTGTGATTGGTGTGGCTGGTATGAGTCTTACCCGGGATTCAAAATCCTTCCTTATTGTGTACGCTCGTCCGGGCACAGTATCCTAACTGAGGCTTGGAGGAGGGTCATAGGGGGAGGAGCCAGTGCACACCACCTGATCCTAAAGCTTTATTTTTGTGCCCTGTCTCCTGCGGAGCCGCTAATCCCCATGGTCCTGACGGAGTCCCCAGCATCCACTACGGACTACGAGAAATAGATTTATCGGTAAGTAAAATCTTATTATATATTCCACCTATTTTTACTCTAATGTACCTATTTTATTACTCTTCCCTTTTTTTATTTTTTCTATTTGCTGCTTTTAGAACTATAGTTTTCATCTGCCATTGTAGGGCACACCCCTGATTGGCAATAAATACACCCATAGGTGGACATAGACAAGCTGTTTGGGCAGAGCATGTCAGGCCCCCCCCCCCCCGAAAGTGCAGCGTATTTTGCTGCTACCGTGAATCTCCCTGAAATTAGTTTTCAAAAGTAGGCAAGTATGATGCAGGGTCACAGAGAAAAGCTGACAGACACTGTTCCTCCTCATAACAACGCTGAAACAAGTACCAGGGTGTTATAGAGAGGGGGAGAGTGTTTATTACATTAGGTGAGCGTGCCTAATATTGAAATAAAGCGCTGAAGGTTTTGTATAATAAATATACATATAGAATTCTCTTCATATAGTGCGCAGTGTGTGAACTGGCAAATCTCTCTGCGTTTCTCTGACAGATTTTAGTATGGGTCTGTCACTGATAGCTCCCCTGTATGATTGTGGTGTGAAAGTGCACGTTTGTGACATGTCAGACAATGGAGAGAGCTCTTCCCCTGAGGAAGCCAGTTTAGATAAGCAGGAGTTTAATGTGGTGGCCCTTCCCTCACAGAAGGAGCCAGAGTGGGTGAGAAAATTACACAGTGATATGTCAAAGCTTTCTAGAAAATTTTCTGAATCTGAACAACAGACAAAATACTGGAGAAAGTCAGTGGAGGATGTACTATTTGCTGATCCCTCCACGTCATCCACACGGGACCCCTCAAGTTCCCAGAAAAGGTCACTTGCGCAGATTATGCAAGGTGACACAGACACAGATTCCGACACAGATGTCGACACTGGGGATTTGAGAGGGGTGGACACCAAATTAGCAAAAAGCATTCAATGTATGATAGTTGCTATTAGGGAGGTGTTAGAGATTACAGATTCAACACCTGAACCTGAGAAAAAGGCTTATTTTAATATAAATAAAAAGCAGGTGATAACTTTTCCTCCTTCAAAGGAATTGAATACATTCTTAGAAAATTCCTAGTCTAACCCAGAAAAGAAATTTAATATTCCTAGGAGAATACGTTTGGCGTACCCTTTCCCTGAGGAAGACAGGAAAAGGTGGGAGTCACCCCACCTCAGTTTCTAGGTTGTCTAAGAAAATTATTTTACCTGCCCCAGGGTCGGCTTCATTAAAGGAGCCTGTTGACAGTAAGTTAGAGACGACTTTAAAGTCCCTTTATATGGCTACCGGAACGTTACTCAGGCCCACCATGTTGGGTTATTAGGTTCCAAATCCTCAGCTATGGCGGTTTCAGCTCGCAGAGCACTGTGGGTTCGCCAGTGGAATGCAGATGCAGAATCAAAGAGGAATATTGAAGCGCTCCCCTACATTAAAGGAGCCTGTTGACAGTAAGTTAGAGACGACTTTAAAGTCCCTTTATATGGCTACCGGAACGTTACTCAGGCCCACCATGTTGGGTTATTAGGTTCCAAATCCTCAGCTATGGCGGTTTCAGCTCGCAGAGCACTGTGGGTTCGCCAGTGGAATGCAGATGCAGAATCAAAGAGGAATATTGAAGCGCTCCCCTACATTAAAGGAGCCTGTTGACAGTAAGTTAGAGACGACTTTAAAGTCCCTTTATATGGCTACCGGAACGTTACTCAGGCCCACCATGTTGGGTTATTAGGTTCCAAATCCTCAGCTATGGCGGTTTCAGCTCGCAGAGCACTGTGGGTTCGCCAGTGGAATGCAGATGCAGAATCAAAGAGGAATATTGAAGCGCTCCCCTACAAAGGTGAGGCGCTATTTGGGGACTAGCTGGATGTCATGATTTCGACAACTACCTCAGGTAAATCAGCATTTCTCCCTTATGCAGCGGCACCTGCAAAGAAAGCATATCATTCGCATATGATGCAGTCCGTTCTGCCCAACAAACAAAAAAATTCAAAGTTACCCCCTTCTTCGCATGAAGAGGGCAGGGAAGAGGTAGGAAACCTACAACTGCACCAGGATCGCAGGAGCAGAAGTCAGCCGCTGCTCCTGCTAAAACCACATCATGACGCTGGGGCTCCCCTACGGGAGTCCGCTCAGATGGGGCCACGCCTACAACTCTTCAGCCAGATCTGGGTACAATCAGATCTAGATCCTTGGATACTACAAATAGTATCCCAAGGTTACAAGTTAGAGTTTCAAGATCTCCCCCCATGCAGATTTTTAAAATCAGCCATACCAGTTTCTGTTCAAGACAGAAGAAATTTACTGGAAGCAATACAGAAATTATGTCAGGAAAAAGTAATTACCTTAGTTCCTGGGCTACAACAGGAAAAAGGATTTTATTCAAGCCTGTTTGTGGTTCCGAAGCCGGACGGCTCGGTCAGACCGATTTTAAACCTAAAATCCTGAACCTTTGTCTAAAAAGATTCAAATTCAAGATGGAGTCCCTGAGAGCAGTAACCTCCAGCTTGGAGAAAAGGAATTTATGGTGTCGGTGGACATCAAAGATGCTTATTTGCATGTTGCCATTTACCCTCCACATCAAGCATATCTGAGATTGGCGGTTCAGGACTGCCACTACCAGTTCCAGACATTGCCATTCGGACTCTCCGCGGCACCGAGAGTATTCACCAAGGTGATGGCGGAGCTGATGGTTCTCCTTCGCAAGAAAGGAGTCAACATAATTCCTT
This sequence comes from Pseudophryne corroboree, assembly GCF_028390025.1. NCBI lineage: Eukaryota > Metazoa > Chordata > Amphibia > Anura > Myobatrachidae > Pseudophryne > Pseudophryne corroboree. Next base: position 182,803,936 of record NC_086446.1, read on the forward strand.
ACCTGGATGATCTCCTGATAAAAGCGAGATCCAGGGAGAAGTTAGTGCAAAACATTGCACTATCTCTGACGGTGCTTCAACAGCACGGTTGGATCATAAACCTTCCAAAATCACAATGAGGTTATCATTTCTGGGAATGATACTGGACACCAGGTACAGAAAGTATTTCTACTGGTGGAAAAGGCTCTGGAGAGCCAGAGGATGGTCAAATAAATTTTGAAACCAGCACACGTGTCGATTCATCAGTGCATTCGCCTGCTGGGGAAGATGGTAGCGGCCTACGAGGCTCTACAATATGGCCGATTCCATGCCAGGGTGTTCCAGTGGGATCTACTGGACAAGTGGTCTGGATCGCATCTACACATGCACCAGAGGATACTCCTGTCAACGAAAGCCAGAATTTCGCTCCTGTGGTGGCTACAAAGTTATCAGCTCCTGGAGGGATGCAGGTTCGGGATTCAAGCCTGGATCCTAGTGACCACGGATGCAAGTCTCCGAGGTTGGGGAGCAGTCACGCAAGGGGAAAGCTTCCAAGGAAGATGGTCAAGTCAAGAAACACTTCTTCACATAAACATTCTGGAGTTGAGGGCCGTTTACAACAGCCTTCATAAAGCAGCACACCTTCAAGGTCGTCCCATACAGATAGAAGACGGATAATGTAACAGCGGTAGCTTACATAAACCGTCAGGGAGGAATGGAAAGCAGAGAGGCAATGGCAGAGGTGACAAAAATACTCCTGGGCAGAAAGACATGCAAGAGCTCTGTCAGCAATCTTCATTCCGGGAGTGGACAACTGGGAAGCATACTTCTTCAGCAGACACGATCTCCATCCAGGAGCATGGGGCCTCCACCAAGAAGTATCTGCGGAGGTAGCAAGTCATTGGGGCGTTCCTCAAGTAGACATGATGGCATCTCGTCTCAACAACAAGCTTCAGAAATATTGTTCCAGGTCGAGAGACCCGCAAACAATAGCAGTGGATGCACTGGTGACCCAGTGGGTGTTCCAGTCAGTATATGTGTTCCCTCCACTTCCACTAATACCGAAAATTCTCAAAATCATAAGAACAACAAAGGTTCGGACATTTCTCATTGTCCCAGACTGGCCAAGGAGGGATTGGTATCCAGATCTTCAGGATTTACTGATAGAAGATCCTCGGCCTCTTCCTCTTCGAGAGGACCTGCTTCAGCAGGGGCCGTTGGTTTATCAAGACTTACCGCGGCTACGTTTGACGGCATGGCTGTTGAGCGCCAGATCCTAGCCCGAAAGGGTATTCCCAACGAAGTCATTCCCACACTTATTCAGGCCAGGAAAGGAGTAACGTCTAGACCTTATCATCGAATTTGGAGAAAATATGTATCTTGGTGTGAATCCAAGAATTCTCCAACGGTGGAGTTTCAATTAGGACGTCTTCTTCTATTTCTACAGGCTGGTGTGGATGCAGGGTTAAGATTGGGATCTATCAAGGTCTAAATTTCGGCCTTGTCCATTTTCTTTCAGAAACAGTTGGCTACCCTTCCTGAGGTTCAGACGTTCGTGAAGGGGGTTCTGCGTATCCAACCTCCATTTGTGCCTCCTGCGGCACCAGGGGATCTTAATGTGCTGTTGCAGTTCCTAAAATCATATTGGTTTGAACCTCTGCAAGAGGTGGAGTTGAAGTTTCTCACTTGGAAAGTGGTCATGCTGTTGGACTTGGCATCAGGCAGACGAGTGTCTGAGTTAGGGGCTTTGTCTCACAAGAGCCCTTACTTGATCTTTCATGAAGATAGGGCTGAACTGCGAACACGTCAGCAATTTCTTCCAAAGGTTGTGTCTTCTTTCCATATGAACCAACCTATTGTGGTGCCAGTGGCTTCTGACACACCAGCTGTTTCAAGGTCCTTGGATGTCGTCAGAGCTTTGAGGACTTGTGTCATGAAAACAGCTCGGATAAGGAAAACAGAAGTTTTGTTTGTCCTGTATGACCCCAACAAGATTGGGTGTCCTGATTCTAAGCAGACTATTGCACGCTGGATCAGATATACGATTCAGCCCGCTCATTCCACGGCAGGATTGCCGATACCGACTTCGGTAAAGACACATTCTACAAGGAAAGTGGGTTCTTCCTGAGCGGCTGCCCGGGGGGTCTCGGCTTTGCAGATTTGCCGAGCAGCTACTTGGTCAGCGGCAAAGTCTTAAAGTGCCGAAGGCTGCTGCGGAACAGTCTATACCCCATGGTACTAAAATGGACCCCAGCATCCTCTATGGACTATGAGAAAAGGATTTACCGGTAGGTATATTAAAATCCTATTTTTTTACGCTTTATAGCATTTTCAGTTTGTAAGCCTGTCCAGATATTGTCAGAAATGAATTGTGCTCCTTGGAGCACTATCATTGCAATCTACAGATGTACAGATGCCTTACCACATTCAGATTGCAATATGAGTTAATTCTGTAGTATGAGTTTTCAGTCTGGCTGGAAATGCTTAATCTTGTTTGTATTGCTCCTGGGTTGAAAAGTGTTAGTAAAGACTTGACAAATATAAAGATTGCTTGTATTTCTCATGGTTATTGTGTCTCCGCCCCCCTAACTGCCTCTTAAAGATTAATTTGTGTAAATACAACATAGAAACATGTTTAGATAACTTTAATACTAGTTATTTATGTCTGTCTTATAGCTGTTAGTGAGAAACTAGAATATGCCTATTTCAGGGACACGCTTAGGTGGTGTTCGTGGTTGCACTGAAACTACTGTAACTCCCCATCATTGGAATTACTTTTCATGTGTGCTGAGCAGTGTTCCCCCTTCGTCCATTAGGAGTTATAACTGGTGTCACTCTATGCTGAATTCTATTTCCTCATTGCTGGTCCCGCCAACCCCATGAAGTCTGGTTCATTGCAGAGGTCATGAAAAAGGGTTCTGTAAAATCAGATCTATAGAGGATGCATGCTTGAAGTAAGCCCTACACCCTAGGAACCAGAAGGATGGTAAAATAGGGTAGCTTCATTTTAGTCTTATACGGAGGGAAGATATATCCTGGAGGGATTAGTCTTATACGGAGGGAGACATGTCCTGGAGGGATCCGGTCTCTAGGTCGACAAGACTTAGGTCGACAGTGTCTAGGTCGACCACTATTGGTCGACAGTAAGTCGACATGGTTTCTAGGTCGACAGAGACACTAGGTCGACATGACAAAAGGTCGACGTGAATTTCTCTTTCGTCCTAGAGGATGCTGGGGACTCCGTAAGGACCATGGGGTATAGACGGGCTCCGCAGGAGATAGGGCACCTAAAAAGAACTTTGACTATGGGTGTGCACTGGCTCCTCCCTCTATGCCCCTCCTCCAGACCTCAGTTAGATCTTGTGCCCAGAGGAGAATGGGTGCACTGCAGAGAGCTCTCCAGAGTTTTCTGTTGATAAGAATTTTGTTAGGTTTTTTATTTTCATTGAGTCCTGGTGGCAACAGGCTCCCTGCATCGTGGGACCAAGGAGAGAGAAGCAGAGCTGGCTTGTCAAGTTGGGCACTGCTTCTAAGGCTACTGGACACCATTAGCTCCAGAGGGAGTCGGAACACAGGTTTCACCTGGGGTTCGTCCCGGAGCCGCACCGCCGTCCTCACAGATGCCGAAGATAGAAGCCGGATGAGAAGGTAGAAGACATCTTAGGCGGCAGAAGACATCAGATCTTCATGAGGTAAGGCGCGCAGCGGTAAGCTGTGCGCCATTGCTCCCAGTCACACACACAGAGCAGCACTGAAGGGTGCAGGGGGGGGGGGTGCCCTGGGCAGCAATAAACCTTACATTTGGGCACTGACAAGGTAGATTAGTCTGCTGGGCAGTAATTATACGATCCCCCGCCATTTTCTATAAAAAAAATCACCGGGACCGAAGCCCGCCGTCGAGTGGGCGGAGCTTGATCCCCAGCACTAACCAGCGCCATTTTCTCCACAGAAGCTGCATGAGGAAAACGCTGGCTCCCTGGTCTCTCCCCTGCTGAACATTCAGGCTGGAAAAAAAGAGGAGGGGGGCATTTTGAGCGCAGTGAGTGGGAATCTGGTCATTTTATAGATATATAAAAGCGCTATCTGGTCATATCTTTCCAGTGTTATTAAGCGCTGGGTGTGTGCTGGCATACTTTCTCTCTGTCTCTCCTAAGGGCCTGGTTGGGGTTTTGTCCCCTTATAGGTTAATCCCTGTGTGTGTGTGTGGGGTGTCGGTACCTGTGTGTCGACATGTCTGAGGCGGAAGGCTTCTCCAAGGAGGCGGTGGAGAAAATGAGTGGTGTGTCCCCATCGGTTGTGCCGACTCCGGATTGGATGGACATGTGGCATATGTTGAATGCAAGTGTGGCATCTTTACATAAAAGGCTTGATAAGGCTGAATTAGGGGGGACATCAGGGGGTCAATCCTCGGATTGGACCGACTCACAGGGCCCGTCGGGGTCTCAAAAGCGTCCCTTAACACAAGACACTACTACCGACACGGATTCTGACTCCAGTGTCGACTACGACTAAGTAAAATTGCACCCTAGGGTGACTAAAACCATTCAGTGTATGATTGTGGCAATAAGGGATGTGTTACATATTGAGGATGAACACAAGGGTACACATGTTTAAGGAAAAGAAACAGATTATTAATTTTCCCACATCTCATGAATTAAATGATTTCTTTGGGAAAGCTTGGGAGACTCCGGACAAGAGACCGCAGATCCCCAAAAGAATTTATATGGCATACCCCTTCCCTAAGCAGGACAGGGAGATTTGGGAATCATCCCCCACTGTGGACAAGGCCCTGACGCGCTTGTCCAAGAAAGTGGCGCTACCGTCTCCTGACACAGCGGCCCTTAAGGACCCTGCAGATCGCAGGCAAGAAACTACCTTAAAGTGTATTTATTCTCATACAGGGGCTGTGCTAAGACCGACAATTGCGTCGGCATGGGTGTGTAGCGCAATTGCAGCTTGGACCGATGAGCTGACAGATCAATTTGATAATATGGATAAGGATACTATATTCTTAACTCTAGCCCACATAAAGGACGCAGTCTTATTTATGAGGGATGCTCAAAGGCACATTGGATTGCTAGCTTCTAGGGCCAATGCCATGTCTATCTCAGCGAGAAGATCCTTATGGACTCGCCAATGGACGGGTGATGCTGATTCCAAGAAACATATGGAAGTACTACCCTATAAGGGTGATGTATTGTTTGGGGATGGGCTGACGGACCTGGTTTCCAACGCTACAGCAGGTAAATCAAATTTTTTACCATATATTCCCCAACAGCAAAAGAAAGTAACACCCTATCAGGTGCAGTCCTTTCGGTCGCACAAGTCCAGAAGAGGTCGGGGATCCTCTTTCCTCGCCAGAGGAAAGGGCAGAGGCAAAAGAGCACCTGCTTCGGCAGGTGCCCAGGAACAAAAGTCCTCCCCGGCTGCTCCAAAACCCACAGCATTACGCTGGGGCTCCCCTGAGGGAGTCCGCACCGGTGGGGGCACGTCTTCGACTTTTCAGTCAGGCCTGGGTCAGTTCGGACCTGAATCCCTGGGTGTTGGAAATAGTTTCCCAGGGTTACAAATTGGAATTCGAGGAGGTGCCCCCGCACCAATTTTTCAAATCGGCCCTACCAGCTTCCACATCGGAAAGGGATATAGTGTTAGCTGCAATTCAAACGCTGTGTATACAGCAAGTGATAATCAAGGTTCCTCTACACCAGCAGGGAAGAGGGTACTACTCAACCCTATTTGTGGTCCCGAAACCGGACGGTTCGGTGAGACCTATTTTGAATCTGAAATCCCTAAACCTGTACATAAAAAGATTCAAATTCAAAATGGAATCTCTCAGAGCGATAATAGCCAACATGGAGGAGGGGGAGTTTATGGTGTCTCTGGACATAAAGGATGCGTACCTTCATGTCCCCATATATGCCCCCCATCAGGAATACCTGAGATTCGCTGTACAGGATTGTCATTACCAATTTCAGACGTTGCCGTTTGGACTCTCCACGGCCCCGAGGATTTTCACCAAGATAATGGCGGAAATGATGGTGGTCCTGCGCAAGCATGGAGTCACAATTATCCCATACTTGAACGATCTCCTGATAAAAGCGAGATCAAGGGAGAAATTGCTGAGCAGTGTGGCGCTCTCTCTGAGAGTGCTCCAGCAACACGGTTGGATTCTAAATCTACCGAAGTCACAGTTGATTCCGACAATTCGACTACTGTTCCTAGGTATGATACTGGATACGGAACAAATGAAGGTCTTCATCCCAATAAAGAAAGCCCAAGACATCCAGAACATGGTCAGAGACCTGCTAAAACCGAATAGGGTGTCAGTTCACCAATGCAGTCTGGTTCTGGGAAAAATGGTGGCGGCCTACGAGGCCATTCCCTTCGGAAGGTTCCATGCAAGGACTTTTCAATGGGACCTTCTGGACAAGTGGTCGGGGTCCCATCTGCACTTACATCGGAAAATAACTCTGTCCCCAGGGGCCAGAGTTTCCCTCCTGTGGTGGTTGCAAAGTGCTCACTTCCTGGAGGGTCGCAGGTTCGGAATTCAGGATTGGATCCTGGTTACCACGGACGCGAGCCTCCGAGGATGGGGAGCGGTCACACAGGGAAAATAATTTCAGGGTCTTTGGTCAGACCAGGAGTCCTGTCTACACATCAATGTGTTGGAACTCAGGGCCATTTACAACGGCCTTCGACAAGCGGAGAGTCTTATTCTAAACCTACCGGTTCACATGAGCAGTGGCTCATGTGAACCGCCAAGGCGGGACTAGAAGCAGAGTCGCGATGGCGGAAGCCACAAGGATCCTTCGCTGGGCGGAAAATCATGTAAGCGCTCTGTCGGCTGTCTTCATTCCGGGAGTGGACAACTGGGAAGCAGGCTTCCTCAGCAGACACGATCTCCATCCAGGAGAGTTGGGACTTCATCAAGAAGTCTTTGCAGACGTAACGCGTCTTTGGGGAACTCCTCAAATAGACATGATGGCGTCACGCCTCAACAAAAAGCTTCGGAGGTATTGTGCCAGGTCTCGGGACCCTCAGGCAGTAGCAGTAGACGCTCTGGTTACACCGTGGGTGTTCAAATCGGTCTACGTGTTTCCTCCTCTTCCCCTCATCACAAAAGTGTTGAGGATCATAAGACGAAGAAGAGTACAGACGATACTCGTTGTCCCAGACTGGCCTCGAAGGGCCTGGTACTCGGATCTACAAGAGATGCTCACAGGGGATCCCTGGCCTCTTCCTCTGAGGGAAGACCTGTTGCAACAGCGGCCATGTGTATTTCAAGACTTACCGCGGTTACGTTTGACGGCATGGCGGTTGAACGCCGAATCCTAGCGAAAAAGGGGATTCCGGAAGAGGTCATCCCTACTTTAATAAAGGCTAGGAAGGAGGTGACGGTAAAACATTATCACCGTATCTGGCGAAAGTATGTGTCTTGGTGTGAGACCAAGAATGCTCCTACGGAAGATTTTCATCTGGGTCGTCTTCTCCACTTCCTACAGACAGGAGTGGATATGGGCCTGAAATTAGGCTCTGTTAAGGTACAGATTTCGTCCCTCTCGATTTTCTTTCAGAAGGAATTGGCTTCTCTTCCAGAAGTCCAGACGTTTGTAAAGGGAGTGCTGCACATCCAGCCCCCTTTTTGTGCCTCCGGTGGCACCATGGGACCTGAACGTGGTGTTGCAGTTCCGAAAATCACACTGGTTTGAACCGCTTAACAAGGTTGAGTTAAAATTTCTTACCTGGAAGGTGGTCATGTTGTTGGCCTTAGCATCAGCAAGGCTAGTGTCAGAATTGGCTGCTTTGTCACACAAGAGCCCCTACTTGATTTTTCATGTGGATCGAGCTGAATTGAGGACACGTCCGCAATTTTTGCCTAAAGTGGTTTCTACATTCCATATGAATCAACCTATTGTGGTGCCTGTGGCTACAAGTGACTTGGAGGATTCCAGATCCCTGGACGTAGTCAGGGCCTTAAAGATTTATGTAGCCAGGACGGCTAGAATTAGGAAAACAGAGGCTCTGTTTGTCTTGTATGCTGCTAATAAGATTGGTGCACCTGCTTCGAAGCAGACTATTGCTCGCTGGATCTGTAATACGATTCAGTAGACTCATTCTACGGCTGGATTGCCGGTACCTAATTCGGTTAAAGCCCATTCCACTAGGAAGGTGGGCTCTTCTTGGGCGGCTGCCCGAGGCGTCTCGGCATTACAGCTTTGCCGAGCGGCGACTTGGTCGGGGTCAAACACTTTTGCTAAATTCTACAAGTTTGATACCCTGGCTGATGAAGACCTAGCGTTTGCTCAGTCGGTGCTGCAGAGTCATACGCACTCTCCCGCCCGATTGGATGCTTTGGTAAAAACCCCATGGTCCTTACGGAGTCCCCAGCATCCTCTAGGACGTAAGTGAAAATAAGATTTTAAACCTACCGGTAAATCTATTTCTCCTAGTCCGTAGAGGATGCTGGGCGCCCGTCCCAGTGCGGAAACTCTGCAAGACTTGTATATAGTTGTTGCTTACATAAGGGTTATGTTACAGTTGGAATAGGTCTTGGACCGTTACTGTTGTTTGTTCATACTGTTAACTGGTTATGTATATTCCAGGTTACATGGTATGATTGGTGTGGGCTGGTATGAATCTTGCCCTTGGATTGCTAAATCCTGCCTTGTATTGTCCATCTCCTCTGGGCACAGTTCTCTAACTGAGGTCTGGAGGAGGGGCATAGAGGGGAGGAGCCAGTGCACACCCTTAGTCAAAGTTCTTTTTAGGTGCCCTATCTCCTGCGGAGCCCGTCTATACCCCATGGTCCTTACGGAGTCCCCAGCATCCTCTACGGACTAGGAGAAATAGATTTACCGGTAGGTTTAAAATCTTATTTTTTCACTTTTTTTAATTTTACCCCCCATTTTTTTTACTTTTTCATACCGTACGATCCACATGGACTACAATTGGGAACGTTACTTGCCCGAAGCTCGCGAACCATGCGAGGGGACACGGTGCACTAATTGGGGTTCCCGGTCACTCTACGAAGAAAATGACACCAAAACAAAATGTAAAAAAACTCATGTCAACCTTTTTTCATGACGACCTAGTACATGTCGATCTAGAGTCCCTGTCGACCTACAAACCATGTCGACCTACTTACTGTCGACCAATAGTGGTCGACCTAGATACTGTCGACTTAAGTCTATTTTATCTAACATACCACACCTGTCCTGGTTATCAGGTAGTTAATAAATAAAATAAAAAACGCCCACACATGGAATTGGTGAATTATCTTTGTTAAACTTATTCAGGCGTAACTGTACCTTCCTCCTATTTTACATAAGCAATATTTATTTATGGGCATAGGCTATTATACACAACCTATTTTTGCCTCTTTGTCATCAATTATGGTTCATACTTTATAATTTAGTGGCCCAGCAAATGCTGCCTGACCTGTACGTTAGATATAATATCTGTTCTAATAGAAAGTATAAAGTCCAGCAGAACTCACACTTAAGTTGATTCTTCTGTCACTTGGAAATGTTGGCTACTTTAGGTAGAAAATACTTCTTTCTTCAGCACAGTCTATAAACTGGTTTTGTAATGCTTCCAGTTCACTTGGAGTGGATTTCACTTACCCATGCCCAGTGGTTATAGGGTGGAAGTCTTGTACTGTTGGTTGATGCAATTGCAAAACCATTGCACTTGAGCAGTAAGTATTAATGTGTCGGAGATTACTTGAAATCAGGACCCCAACAGGACCTCCTTGATGTTAGGATAGAAGAGTCATTGCATAAGGCCTTGAGTTCCATCTTACCTTCCTTATTCCTGAAGGAAGGAAAAGGCTGCTTAAATGTAGTAGCACTAAACTGCAGAAATTACAAATTCACTGTCTGATAAATTGTGTCGGCTAGAGGGAAATGAAAGACAACTCATAGAACCCTATCCTATGGCAAATCATGACATTTATCTCCAGTGGCTTAATTTAATAAAAGTTTTCCCCAAACTGAAAGTCATCAACAAATGCAAGTATGTTTTATTGCATGGGTACAGCCACAATACTCTCCTGGTGACTACTGCTAAAGCCACACTTCAGAATGACAGTGTTCTTGCTTCACCACATCTATCACCTTTTTGTATTTCCTTTAATGCCTTTACCTAAATATTGACTGTTTATTTGATCTTCTATTATTATGATGGTCTCTCCCATACTGTAAAGCCCCATACACACTAGACAAGAAAGTGAAAGATCTCGCTCAGAAGGGCCGATCTGAGTGATATCTTTTACAATCTCGTCCTGTGTCTACACTCAGTGTCGTTAACGATGCGCGCTCCCACGCATTGTTAACGACACCCTCACTCATCTGAACTTGTACATACGAGGGTTATCCACGCTAACGACAGCCATGCAGCATAGCCCCCCCCCCCCCCCCCGCTGTCCCCCCACCATCGATCCCTGCCAGCATCGGTAAGCGTGTGTGCACTTGCTGATGCCGGCACCCCGCCGACGCTGATACTGGGATCGCCTAGTGTTTACTGGGCATATGAAACCTGAAGTCTGAAACAGTAGCCATGTTGGATATAAGTACTGTTGTCAAGGAAACAGCACCGGGCTCTTGGACCGGTCCTGGTTTCCGAAAATACGGGGGGGAAAAGGAGTAGGGGTCCTCCGTATTTTTAAAACCAGCACCGGGCTCCACTAGCCAGGGAGGTGGTGCCGCAGCCGGGGGACACTTTTATACAGGTCCCTGCGGCCGCAGCATCACACACCCCAACTAGTCACCCCTGGCCGGGGTCCCCCCCTCCAGGCACCCAAGCGCCAGGGGTAAAGCACGAGGCTGTCCCCAGCACCCCTGGGCGGTGGGTGCTGGGGAATATTGTATTTTGCTGTGGAACTACAAGTCCCAGCAAGCCTCCCCCTCATGCTGGTACTTGGAGAATCACAAGTACCAGCATGCAGAGAATTAAAGGGCCTGCTGGTACCTGTAGTTCCACAACAAAAAAATACCCCAAGAAAGACAAATCACACAAATCACACACACTGTGAAGGTAAAAGTTTATTAACACACACCTACACACTCATACATACTTATCTAGTGTCCCACGCAGCCCCTCGGTCCTCTTGTCCATGTAGAATCCATGGGGTACCTGTAAAAAACATTTTTTTTAAATCAACCACACTGCACAGCCACAGAGCAAAAATGCACTGTTTTAAAAATGGCTGACAGTCGAAAAAGACACTCCCCCCAACCCTGTAATGTCATCCCTCTATTATATTGAGATCTCACATAAGCAAAAATCTCACATAAGCCAAAATCGTAAGCACGCATAGTCCAAGGGGTATATTCAATTAGGGACCATCTCAGTTCGACATAAAAAAATGTTGGACTGAGATAAGGGACCTTAGAGAAGGAGAGGGGGGAGAGCCGTGGGCAGACAAGGGACAGCAGCGCTACGGCACAGTGCTGCAGGAGGATGTGTAATAGCCGCCGCTCACGGCAGCGTCCACCAGGCTGCAGCAAGTGAGGTCACGCTTGCTGGAGCCGGGTGGACACTGCCGTGAGGTCTGGCGGCTGTGAGACATCCTTCTGCTGCGCTGCTCTCCTCCGTCTGCCCGCAGCTCTCCCCACTGGTCTCCCCCCTTTCCTCCGCTCACAGGTCTCATCTCAATTCAACTTTTTTTAAAGTCGTATTGAGATGGGATTGAATAGGGGTTGTCTGATCCATTCCGACAAATGCATGTCGGAATGGATCCGACCCTAATTGAATCTACCCCCAAATCTCAAGAAAAGTTAGTCAAAATCGGTGGTGCTGGGCTCAGGGGAGTTCAGGGGAAATCGCAAAGTGAAAATCAAACATAAGACAGAATCTCACCGTGTGTATGCACCTTTACACACACAGATGAATAGTTTTTACCTTTTTGCACACTTGGCAACATGCCAATAATGATCATACTGTTTTTTCATTTGGAGTGGTTTGCAGTATGTATGGCATGCATTCTACATATCACAAGCTCTTTAAATACTTGTTTATTAGTATTTATTATTTTTCCGTTGACACAGTGTCAACATTTTGTTTTCATTAGCAACAGTCTGATCTCCTAGGTATATGGTTTGTAATAACAACTGCGCTCCATTTTGTCTATTCTTTGTATGTATCTATTACCAGCCCCATTATGCATGGCAAGTAAAAATACCTACATGTCTGTAAATTGAAGCTTTATATTCTGCACTAACAGCAATAAAGGAATTCTTTTGCTGATGCGTGGTGTATGGTTTTCAAGGAGTCCTCTACCCCTGAAATTGCTAGGTCATTTTAGGAGATGTTAGCTACTGGGTTCAAACAAATGAAATATCTCTCTGGATTCTATAGGGGCAAATGACAGTGTTCATTTGCAGAGTCTCCTGAGCTTTTGGGATTACGTAGGCTGAATTGGGGTCAGACCTACAATAAATAAAAGCTACATCATGCCTGCCAGGCTGAATGTATATAGTGGAGCCTTTGAAAATGTAACCCCAGGCTAAATATCTCCTGTTCTGGCTCCATGACTGATGTGTGCTTACCTTGCTATCAATTATTTATCTTGCTGAACCAGTAAACAGTGCTCCTAAAACCTCAGGCCTGCGAAAGTGTCTGATAAACTCGGAGCACCTCACTTGACATGTGAGCATTTATTTTTATCAGCTGTTGAGATTCATGGATCTCTTATTATTTATTTCTCTTTATTCTTGTTTTTTAGAGTCATAGGTACAATACAAGAAAATGTTATAACATTTGAAACGGAAACCTCGATATACCTTATCCCATCTCTCCTAAAACAGAGTTTCTGCAGATGCAAGCTAGTATCACATTTTTATATTTATTGAAATGGGGAATTACTAAATAGATGTACAGTAATTAAACAGCATACTTTTTTCCCTTCTGTCAAATCTGGGAGGTGTTGGGGCAGGGTAGGGTTACGATAGCTACATTTTAAAATTGTCCATTCAGTAGTACTAGTACTACTCTTCATATAGCAAATGAGCATCACCCTATAGAAATAAGAATTCTGTCTATTTCTGATAGGTACAGAGGGAAGATGAGAGTAAAAACTGCTAGGGCCTAAATGTTTACCTCTTCCCCCCCTATCATATTTGACTACATATAGGTTTTAATACCTATGTTTTAAGTAATTATAAATCTTCTGATGCAACAGCCCCAGTTTCAGAGGCTGAGAAACGCGTCAAGCATTCCGCCCGACACGCTATCCGGTATCCTGGACATTACTCAGGACTTGACACACAGCAACGGGCTGTGGCGGCTCCCGCTACGTAACCACGAGCGAACGGCTTTTGATGTACAAGCCGCGCTCCAACATCATCTTGTGAGTCCTGTCCTCACACATCGCACCTGACAGCCTCCTCCATGCCACTGCATAGCGGTGTGGGCAGCCGGCGCCCACTATTAAGAAGGAGACACCGCTCAATCCCTCTACTTCTAAGGCCAGGGTAAGCTCTGCACAAGACTGTACAAATAGCGGTTCCAGCTTAAAAGTCATTGTGTTATACATGGTATTAAGTCCATATAAGCTACCCGCAAAGAGCCTTTTTTCATTGGTGGATAAGAGTGTGAGCATTTAAGCTTTTCATCAAGCACTAGACAACTCAAGTACATCATTTTCAGTGTGGATGGACTCTCAAATTTAAAGGAATATTCAAATAAGTCCTTGAGATCATTTAGCCCATGCATGGAGCTCATTATAAGGAGCATCTGATAAGTATAAATGCTGTACATTGATCCGGAATATAAGAGGTTACATTTCTAAGGGAGTTTTTTACAATGTATCTTATATTTTATTGCTATTTATAGTGATCACTGCAAAATTACAGGATACTTGGTTTATGTATTGTATTGTGATATATATACACATTAAATATATTTTTAATAATAAATTTTATTAATACTGTTTAACGACAGCGCTTCTCTGAGTGGTTTTTCATTATTTTTAATTATAAATCTGTCATCTTATTAAATATCTGTCTTTCCAGAATTCATTAATAAAACTTTGTTTTAGTTGTTTCCTCTAATGTGCCTGTCTGATGACTGCTGATTCTACTAGTTGTGATGTGACACACAGATCTGCCACTTGTGGAAGAGAAAAGCCTGATGACATTTTGGAGTTTTCTAGGGGTAAGACACTTCAGAGTCCCATAGGTGTCCTTCTGTTCTTCAATCTCTGATTTGAATAGCATCTCCACGAAACTGCGTCAGTAATCATTGTTTTTTTTCAAATATTTTTTTGCCTAAATCAGTGAGAAAAGCTGTCAATAGGTTTGACAAGTGTCATAGCAATATATTTTTTTCCCTTGAATTTGTTCACGTTCATTCTAAATAAAATGCATCTTCAAAAAGCGGTTATAGGAGTGGGCCTGGATACTTCCCTCTAACTTCAGAGCAGAGTCTATGTGCTGGGAGAAGCTGGTGATGTGAGTAGTGTCAGGTCCCTGCGTGTCAGAACTTTGAAGCCTTTTGATTACTGAGCAGCTTATTCCTTTGCATCATGTCACATTCTTTCAAACACATTAGTTTAAAAGTTCTCACTTTTAGAGATGCTGTGGAAACGCACCAATTTGCCTTAATATGCTTCTTGAATAGCTTTTCTTTTCTATTTTAGAGGCACCCCTTTTGTGTTGTCCCTTGTCATAAAAATAAATAAGTGTGTGTGTGTGTGTTTTGCCCATCCCTGAATATGCACAGTAAAGCAGTGCTTTTTGGCATGCTTATTCTTAAAATGGTAAATGGATAAACATTGTTTCACAGAGAATTTGCATGCATGCAACAGTTGATGACTTTAGTGGCCTATAACATAGCTTGATGTGATCTTACAGCTTCCAGAAAGTAGCATATCTATCGTGGGTACATTAAGTGCGGTAAACACCAGCCATTGGGTCCAACATACATGTCTGGCTGCACCATCTTCGGTTGCCATAGCGGCAGGGGGCGGAGGAGGCAGCGCTGGGAGATAAGCTCATCTCCGTGACGCCTCTCCCTATGTAGTGAACGGGTCCGGGGTCAATGGCCGTTTACACTGCCACTAACCCAGTATTGAACTTGGGAATAACACTTCTTAACACTTCTTATAATCCAGGTTGAATTACTGGGTCAGGCGACCCGGGAATTCTCCATGGCCCCTTTCACATCGCACAGTGAAATAAATATATATATTTTATAGTTCTTTGCAAAGTATCCATACCCGTGTCCACAAATGTATACCATCTCCTTCAATTCATACAGTTATTTTCATGTAAAGGTTTTATGAAAGCGATCAGAAGCTCCCCTGCATTTAGGTTTCTGCAATCAATTGGAAGCATTGATGTATTCTGATACATTATAACTTTTTGTAATTTGTCAGATGCAATGGCGGATATATCACCAGGGCAGCTCATATTACTGATTTAGGGCCATTCTGTTCTAAGCAGTAAAGACCTATTTAGAACTGTGACAGTAATGGTGGAGCACTGGGAAAAGCAAGGCTTATGACTTTAGGTGCGTGGTCACGTACAACTACTTACTCTGCTTTAATTACATCAACAGCAGTCATTGGTATTAATTCCTGAACAAACGCCTTTGTACTTTTGAAATTATAGAAGAGCAGTGTGGGACCTACATATTTGAGACCCTGATGCTTGAACTGTTATGGGGGCCCCTTCAAAACCAGCAACAATAGGGCAACATCCAACAATGTGCAAAGAGCCTTCCTGCACTTTAAGGACCTTGAGGCCCAAATGGAGGAGAAGGGGATGGTAGGGTAAAGTCCTTGAAAATGGTCCATACAGTGAGCCTTTTTCCTGGTTACAGAGCTAGATTAAAATCCCACCAGCTCCTGCGGTACTAAGCGACGTGCATCCAAGCTGTAATAAAAGCTATGCTATACTAAAATATAGATATAACATGTGCAGAGAGAGTTAGATTTGGGTGGGGTGTGTTCAAACTGAAATCTAAATTGCAGTGTAAAAATAAAGCAGCCAGTATTTACCCTGCACAGAAACAAAATAACCCACCCAAATCTAACTCTCTCTGCACATTTTGTATCGCCACATGGTTTTCCCATTAGCTAACAAATTTGCTGCTGCGATCAGATCTGAATTAGGTCCTATAAGCTGGAAACTCGCAGAAATGTGTTGTCATGTGATGCACAAAGTTGGAGCTTTATCGCTCTTACTTGTTGACCCTTAGAGTAAAAGTTTAATAAGGGATAAGGTCACATGTGAATGGATAATCCTCTTATTTGTGCCAGAAAACCTTTAATTCCTCAAGAAAAAGACATGAGTGAAAATTGACCTATGCTCATGGAATCCTAAATTTGAAGTCTGTCATATACATTGCTTCACGTTTGATCCACCATTATGGCTGAAACTCCAGTATACAGTGTTATTGCTGTGTATAGCTATTAGAGGTATATTTGCAGCCATATGGAATGATTTTAAGTTTTTGTAAACCTTTTTATCAAGAATACACAATGATCTAAGGGACAAAGGGACCATAAAATAATTTTTCTTTGTTTTCTTTAATGAAGACAGTAGTTGATACATCTTTTAAATATTTTGTAAAAAAACAAAACAAACAAGTAGACTAGGTGCCAATCACTAGATTTACTATTCTATGCAGGCTGAAAACCAATAACCTCCCCCCAAAACCTTTAGTAACTGCTAAAACTAAAATAACCATTTTTAAAAGTCTGTTTTGTGCTTGCCATTGTCAGGGTACATTTTTGTGGCATTAAATGCAGCTGGTCCTCTGTTCACCCCCATCAATTCAGGTCACAGCCACCAACCATGGGGTGAAATAGCAGAGGCACGGGGGGGTTAAGGGGTACTAATGGGAAGAAGGCTCAGACACGTAGTGTTTGGGGAAGTTTTAAGTTCCCCTGTGGCATGCACCGCAGCTACATTGCTGCCCTTTTATGCGCAGTGCCAACGGAATCAGGGAGGAAGGAGTAGAAGAGAGGAGCAGAATTGGGGGCTAGGCTACTGTGAACCTAGGAAGAAAAGCTGGTAAGGTGGGGGTGCATGAGGGAAGAACTTGTCTGTAACAGTGGGCAGCCAGGGCAGGTTCCTTTATTGTAATCTGGCCCTGCTGCAGGCACTGACTGCTTCATAGAATCAGTTCACAAACAGGATCAATGGAGCCTCTGTGCTCCCCACACCTGGTCTGTCCAGGCCCCATAGAGGTGTATCACCTGTACCCCACTGATGGCGGCCCTACTTTTACATTTCCCCATTTGTCACTGTTGTTCAGTAAGATGCTATCCCTGTTCAGTTTGTCACTATGTGCATTACTTGCTCAGTGCTTTCTACAGGACATATTATTATTAATCTTGTGTTGCCCTATTGCAATGTTGTGCACGAATGTACTGTAGTTTGTGGAAATTAAGATTTGTGGAAGATACCTTGATGTTTCCAATTATACACATGGGCTGATCCTGCAGATACCCTGACATTGGTGATAAAATAGAAAAGGTCTGACCATTTGGAGTTTAGCTTGAGCAACTCATACTATGGGGCCTGTTTCATGGTAGGCTATGAACACCTACAACTGGATCATTCTGTTGCATTATCATTATTTGGGGGGCCCGCTCTTAGCTTTAATGAGGTTGTTTGGTGATTTGTTGCTGCTTTTGACCAAATAGCCCTCTTTGAATATTAAGTAGTTCCCAAGGGTAACTTACATATTTGTTTTAATGTTAGACTTATGATTTACCTTGTATACATATTTTAATATTGTCTTTTATTTTACCTATTAAACTTAAGAAAAAATTCTAAATTCAGATGTTGAATAAAATTACAATATGCTTTTATCTCCATTGTAACCGAATCTTGAATGCACCTTTAAGAAAAATCCTGCAGCTTTGTGATAATTTTCCTCTCCAGACTCATTGAGAGGACCACTTCAAGGCTGCCTCTCTAACTGTCAAAGCAATGTTCGCTTTTGCTCCAGTGGAAACAAGACAAAGCAACATGAAAGGCCGTGGCAGCCTATAAGCAGGTTTTCTTAGCAACTTGCAAACTTGCAATGCAAATGTAGGCATTTGCTATGCAAAGTGCGGTTGCATTAGTGTAAAAGGCTCTTACAAAAATGGCAATAATTGCTTATCACATTTCCCTAAACTAATTCATGCCTTGACTTGGCAGTCTTTTGGTTTTGACAAATAAAGGAAGCTCCGCAAGCAGGACATGAACAGACAGACAGATAAGCCAAACTAGCTAGGACGAATGTACTGAAAATGGTTAATTTCTACACATGATTTATCGTTTATGGTGTTTTATTTTTTAATTGTTTTTGTTTTAACCCACAAGTGTAAATAAACTATTATAATTTACTGAGCAAATTTACCTATGACTTCAGTTGGACTTTGCACTTAGGATGTTTGAGTGGAGTTATACTTTGTATCCTACGTCTATTATCAGATTGTAGTGCTGGATCTATTTGAACACTTTAGAAGTTTCCTGTAATGTTGTGTTATCGACCTTCTGCTTTCCATGCAAAGTAGATGTTAACATGGAGTGCAGAGAATACTCCAGTCACACATTGAAGACTGTTCTCATGGCATTTTGGCTAGCTAGAGGTTTTATATAATCCTGTGAAACAAATTGTTTTCATTGGGGGGACATTTTATTTACATTTTTGCTGTGTGCATGTCTCTAACATGGCACACTCATGGCACCTGGCATAATGGTAGGGGCTCCACTGTGTATGTTATTACTAATTTTGTTCCTGTTTACATGTTTTGATTAAATCACCATTGCTCTTGTCACATGTTGCGGATGGAGGGTGATACTGTATATCTGTTTCGTTGTTCTGTTGCTTCCGAGACAAAGTGGGCAGATGTGGAACGCCAAATATTCCTTCTGGTCTCTGTATGGTTTTAAAACACACATTGTCCTTTTTTGAGGCCCCATCAACACAGGGGTGCTTGTTCTGTCTATTGGCCAGTAAGGAAAAGGCCTTGTCCCAGTAGCCTCATTCCAATATATTATACATTTTTCAAAAAACTGTCAAAGGATGGGATTTCCCTATTCCACTCTCTCCACCTGGTCATGAGTGATTGTTTTATGATAAGTTGTTGAATGTGCACAAACCATGAGTTCCTTACTTGCTCACATCTCCACTTGTAAAGTCCCCTGGGTACATGTAAAATATTATTGGTTATCTCATAGCATTTTTATGTGGATGTCCATTGGCTGACATCAAAGAGGCTCATTTTACATTGTATAGGTTTTCAACATTTTTTTTTTTTTTAACTGAAGATAAATGCTCAGGAACATGTTGATAAAATGTGCCTTAAATCACATTTTTGTCACTGCCTGTGCGGGTGGTAAGAAGGAAAATTACTTCAGTCTACATGTCTTATTGAAGTGCTTTAGAGTGATGATATCATAATCACACTAATACATTTAAAAGCTTGAAGGGGTTTAGCATTTATTGAACGCTGCTCATTGAAAGAATCTAAAGGATGTCTTCAGGCTTCCTACTACGATAAAAAAGGACAATATTGTTCATGGCCTCAGTAAAATCAAATGCATTTTTTTATTTTATGCCATGTTGTAATTACATTTCAAAAGCTTTCTTACAAGTTGAAAGAACAAAGGGGCTCTTTTTATGACTCATTAGAAATGCTAATTTCACAACTGTCAACTTCATTTTTCTTGTTTTTATTCCCCCTTTTTATTTCTATGCATTGTGTTACTGTGGACAAAAAGGCGAAATCTGCCAATTGACTAATTTGATTAAAAACACAAAAATATATTTTTTGCACATTTGAGTGCATTTTATACTATGGATGAATTTTGGTTGCTGGAGCAGACATTACCGCCTAGGGTAGATGTGTGTTTTTTTATGAGGAGTAACAGAAAGTGTAATTTTATATTTACTCCACCCCACTCCCCCCATGTGTAACATCCTCTTGGCAATGTTAATTGAATAACAGTCCTTTACCCCTTTCAGTGTTTAACGCTGCTGCCTGTTGCAGACACTGCATACCTTAGACCTGGGGTGGGGAACCATTGGCCCTCCAGATGTTGTTAAGCTACACAAACCAGCATGCCCTGCTTGATCATGCTAAAACTTTTGCAGAGCATGCTGGGATGTGTAGTTCAACAACTGCTGGATGGCCGCAGGTTCCCCACCGCTGCCTTAGACCAAGGGAGGATTTTGCAGAAAAAAATGGGCATGGCCAAATAGGACCTGAAAAAAGAATAAAACAGTGTAGCCAAGCGGGAAACATCATTAAAGACCTTAGTCTATACAGGTTTCCCCACCTTTGGAGCTGAGGAGCAGGGAAGGAGCTCCTGTGCTCTCCGGCATGACAGAAAGGTGGGGCTGTGGCAGCTGCAATGATACACATGTAATGCCCAAGCAGAGAGAGACCTACAGAGAAAGATGGGAAATTATAGAATCAGCAGCCAGAACCCTGCAGTGTGAGCAGCCCAGTGATGTGTCTCATGCAGCACCCAGGAGAGGGTAAGAGATGCAGAGGTATTGCGGAGGGGAGGGGGTGGCGGAGTTCCCAATGATATAGAGTATTACTGTTATGCAGGAAGAGGAGTCCCCTATGCATAAAAGCCCCAGCAGTCATGGGCAGTTCGGATGATGTAATGGTTAGTATTACTGCCTCACAGCACTGAGGTCATGGGTTCGATTCCCACCATAGCTCCACCTGTGCAGAGTTTGTACATTCTCCCCGTACTTGCGTGGGTTTCCTCCGGGTACTCCGGTTTCCTCCAAAAATATACTGGTACTATAATTAGCTTCCAACACAAATTAACCCTAGTATAAATGTACATGTGGTAGGAAATATAGATTGTAATCTCCACTGGGGCAGGGACCAATGTGAATGGCCAAATATTCTCTGTAAAGCACTGCGGAATATGTGTTCGCTATATAAATAACTGGTGATAAATAAATAGAGGGGTCACTGTTGAAATAGTGTGGCTATAAAAGTGTGTAAACTGCTGTCCCATGTGAAGAATAAGGGGTGAAAAGGCAGGAAGATGTGTGAGTGACAATTTGTATATTGCTGTCCCTTAGGGAGCATAGAGAGGCAAACTGGGTGTGAGGCATATTCTGTACATTGACTGCAGAGAAACAGAGTGTAGTTTTACATAAGGGAGGAATAGTGCACTTGTGTAGTATGTGTCCTCCATTACCCCACTGTCCTGGCATCAGATGCGACAAGCCAGGCTGGGCTTTTCCTGACATGTTTGCATCTGATGTGACCAATCAGAAGTGCCAACTGAGAGGCTGCTGGAAGGTAATCTTCCAGCAGCCGCCACTCTTGGTTATCAATGTTCAAAAAATAAATTTTTTATACTTTTTTTTTCTATAATCCTTGTTTGTGCAATAAATAAAATAGAAAATTAACAAAAAAAACAACAACAAAACACCTCAATGTGGCATCTTAGTCCTTGTACATTAAAGTGCACACTTGT
Source organism: Pseudophryne corroboree (assembly GCF_028390025.1). Lineage (NCBI taxonomy): Eukaryota > Metazoa > Chordata > Amphibia > Anura > Myobatrachidae > Pseudophryne > Pseudophryne corroboree. The sequence continues at coordinate 182,825,367 of NC_086446.1, forward strand.
ACGCCATGGGAAGGGCTGATACTATCATAAAGTTGCAGATGTGACTACTGCAAAATATGTTAAAACGGTTGAAGTACAGTGTGACTCTGATCAGCCCCTATGTCTCACATGACCATTTTCCTTACATAGGGTCTAATAACTTGTGGCTGTGCTGATTAATAGTAAGTATCTTGCAACCTGTTAGGAAGGCAGTGGCCTTACTTTCAAGGGGAGAAGAAACTTGATGGGGTCCACAGTAATAGCATGGAAACATGATCTGGGCTTTTGGACTTCATCGAAATATAAGATGTTTGACACCCTGTTGCTCAGAAAGTTTCTAGAAGTTGTTATTGCTATGCGACAAGGCTTAGCAAAGTAAATACCATCAAATATATAGTGATGTAACCAGGAGGCAGATATATTAAGCCTGGAGAAGTGATAAAGCAGTGATAACTGCAAGTTGATCTCGCACCAGCCAATCAGCTCCAATACGTAAATTGCCAGTTAGGAGCTGATTTGCTGGTGCGTTATCACCTTCCACTTATCACTGCTTTATCACTTCTCTAGGCTTAATACATCGGCCTCCAGATTAAATAACTTTTTTTGGTATACCTTATTGCAGTATATGAATTATGGCTGAATTGTGAAATTCTATAAATTTTTATTAGCAAAGGCAATTTCTGCTGCGGGGTACACTGGGCTCCACAGGGATTGACATTGGGGTGTAGAGTAGGATCTTGATCCGAGGCACCAACAGGCTCAAACCTTTGACTGTTCCCAGAATACCTAGCGCTGCCTCCTCTATAGCCCCGCCTCCGTGCACAGGAGCTCAGTTTTGTAGTTGGTGCCATGCAGTAAGCAGGCACTTAACAGGGGGCTGCTCCAGCAGCCCTAAAAGAAGCTTTTAAAGAAAATTGAAGACTTCAAGGACTGCAGCAGAGACACTGGCAGTGTTAGATGTCAGTGAGACATCTCCTGCTGCAGCTCCATCACCTCCCCCCGCGGCGCTGTACACTCCCGCGTCTCCCGGATCACGTGGCCACACTACAGGGAGGAGGTAAGAGGTCCCTTCACCGGGACCCGCTGTAAATCTCGATCCCGTGCGGCCGGTGGAAGGCGGGTCACGCGTTCTGGCGTGGACACTGTGGCAGTACAGGGACCCCACTAGACCACCAGGGCATGGGCACAGGTCGGTTTTCTCTCACAAAACCGTTTTATTAAGCCCCCAGTACCCGGTGGTGAAGTCCAGCAGGGGGATAAGGCTTAGACCTGTAGCCCCTCCCCCAGCCCCAGGGTGCCATTTAGAGTAAATGTTCCTGCCCTGGAGCTGCATATCTCTCTCTCCCTCACTCCCAGTCAGTGTTTGGGCACAGAGCAGCACTGTTCCTGGGACTGTTTGGGCAAATCTTCCTCTGTAATGCCGCCTGCCTGTCAGTGCTGTGCATTTTACAGGACACTTAAGTATTCTACATGTCTGCTGACAGTGTTAGTTAAGAAAAAGTGCATTTAGTTTGGGTTATTTAGTACAAGTACCCTGTGATATACATCCAGACTTTACTGGGCATTGTTATATCTAATTAAGTGTATAGCTATACATAGTACTACTCTGTATTGCTAGTCCAGTGCAGTTTTAGTGCATTTCATAATTTCTGTATTGTACAAACTGTGATTCTGTGTGTGTGCATATAGCTGCTGTGTGACCGCCATTTCATGTATCTCACTAAGATTGCTATCCCTATATTCTGTAACCTGAGGTGGCTAAGTGCGTCAGGTTTATCATTTAATATAGGTAGTTCACAGGATATACTCAGTGTGTATTTTTCTTTGTGATTTTCAGTCACCATATACCTCTTGAATTCCCTGTTTGTGCTGATACAGTGCACAGAGGATTCTTGGTATTGTGCTGCTGATATTGTACTGTGTTGCCTTGCATTGAGCTTTTGATTATGTCAGCTACAAAGGGCAACGGAGCTGGGGCTGATCCCACATTGCGTGGTGTTGACGCTGCAGACACATTTGAGGATAACATAGTAGCTGAGGGTTCAGGTTCTGTGGGTTCCTTACCCCCTAGTGGGACTGTAGCAACAGGGGTGCAAAATTACCCACCTTGGGCTACCTTTTCCACGCTACTGAATACGCTGGTAACTAGACTAACGCCCCCTATGGGACCTCCTGTGCCTGTACAACCGCTTATGGTCCCCGCGGTTAAACTGCCGTGGGCATATCAACTGTCCAATCAGTTACAGCAATTGAACCAATCACTGACTACTCAGAAGTCTAACCCTCGTCCGCCTAAGACCAAGTGGTCCTCTAAGTGGGCAATTTCTTCCTCACAATCCACCAACGTACCAGACACCTTGTCCGATGAGGATGGCGATTATACGGACTCCACAGACTCTGATCCTGATGCTTCTGATTGGGAAGTTGTTTCGCAGGTGGATGTTCCTGACTTGTAAGAGGCTATCAGGCTTATTCTTCAGGTTGATGATGAACCGGAACCTGACGCTGCCCCTAAGAAACCAGACAGGTTTAAACGTCAGAAGGTGGTTAAACAAGTTTTACCTCATTCTGAACATTTAGTTGACATACGTCAGGAGTCCTGGGAAAATCCAGGAAAGACGCTTATGCCTCACAAGAAGATGCTGGCTCGCTGCCCCCTCGCTGCGGAGCTTAGTAAAAATTGGCAAACACCCTCACCAGTATATTCGCAGGTGGCGCGGCTAGTGGTATCCACAGCTCTGCCTGTAACTACCGTCACGTCATTGAGAGAGCCGACGAACAAGCGTGTGGAGGGTTGTTTGAAGGCTATCTACACCCTAAACGGTGCGGTGCATAGGCCCACTATTGCAGCAACATGGGCTGCAGAAGCTGTGGAAGTGTGGGCTCAGGAGCTGGAGGCGGAGTTGCCTTCCAATGTTTCTGATCATGCTAGATAATGCTTGTTGTATATTGGTACAGCGTCTCACTACATTAAAGAGGCGGCTTCTGATGCCGGTATTCTGGCGGCCAAGGCTTCTACTACGTCCATTTTGGCTCGCCGAATTCTCTGGTTGCGGTCCTGGTCTGTGGACATGGACTCTAAGAAAACCCTGGAGGTACTCCATTTCAAAGGAGATATTCTTTTCGGAAAAGACCTCAACAAGATAGTGGGTGACTTAGCGTCTGCTAAAACAGCATGTCTTCCTAGTACTGCTCCTTCGGTGCCATAGGCTAAGGGTACTTCCTTTCGCTCCTTTCGTCCTTCAGGGAAAGCAAATGGTCAGGCGTACCCATAACAGGGTCGAACTTCCAAACCCAACAAGCCCAAACCCAAAAGGGCCTGGGCTGCCCGTCAGCCTGCTTCCAAAACTGACAAGCCTGCCGCATGACGGGGCGGGCCTCCCTCTGGGGGATCTCAGAGTGGGGGACCGACTTCTAGGGTTTACCCAGGAATGGTTAAAGACCACTTCCGATGCCTGGGTATGGGAAGTCATCACTCGAGGTTACGCCATATCCTTCAAGAAACGTCCCCCTCATCAATTTTGCCTGACAGACGTCCCTTCGGATCAGGTGGAGGCAAAAACTCTTCATTCGGTAGTACAGTCCCTCCTGGACACAGGAGTGGTAGTACAGGTCCCTCTGGGGTACTATTCACCGCTGTTCCTAGTCCCGAAACCATATGGTTCTTCCCTGCCCATTCTCAACCTCAAGTCCTTGAACAAATTTGTGAAGGTCTCCAAGTTTCGTATGGAAACTCTTCGCTCTGTTGTTCTAGCCTTGGAGCCTGGGGACTATATGGTCTCACTGGACATACAGGATGCTTACCTGCATATTCCCATTGCAGTGTCGCATCAGCAGTACCTGAGGTTTGCGGTTGGCAACCTCCATTACCAATTTCGGCGTTACCTTTTGGTTTGACCACGCCTCCTTATGTCCCGCCGGTGGCTCCTTGGGACTTGTCAGTGGTTCTGGAGGCGTTGCAAGGGTCTCCGTTCGAGCCTCTTGAATCTGCAGACCTTAAGTGGCTTTCTCTTAAGGTATTGTTTCTGCTGGCGATTTACTCTGCTAGACGGGTATCGGATTTGGGTGCCTTGTCTTGTAGGTCACCATATCTGATTTTTCACCGTGATCGGGCGTTTCTTAGAACACGTCCCGGGGATTTACATAAGGTGGTGTCTTCTTTCCACCTTATTCAGGAGATTGTGTTTCCGGCCCTTGCCTATCCTGATTTGTCTTCCAAAGAGCGGTCTTTGGATGTGGTACGGGCTCTCCATATCTAAGTGAAGAGAACTGCCTCCATCAGAAAGTCGGATTCTCTCTTTGTGCTCTTGGATTTCACAAATGTGGCTGGCCTGCAAACAAGCAGACCTTGACCAGATGGATTAGAATGGTGATTGCACATGCTTATGTACAGGCTGGCCTTTCAGCTCCTGCTACTATAAAGGCCCATTCTACTCAGTCGGTTTGACCTTCTTGGGCGGCCCATCGTGGTGCGACCCTTGAACAATTGTGCAAGGCGGCTAGTGGTCCTCAGTGAACCCGTTCATAAGGCTCTATGCCTTTGATACATCCGCCTCCCAGGATGCTTGCTTTGGACACCGGGTTCTTGTGCCCGCTACAGTGCATCCCCTCCCATAAGGAACTGCTTTAGGACATCTCCAATGTCATTCCCTGTGGAGCCCAGTGTACCCCGCAGCAGAAAATGAGATTTATGGTAAGAACTTACCTTTGTCAAATCTCTTTCTGCGAGGTACACTGGGCTCCACAGGGCGCCCACCCTGACGCACTTAGCTTCTTTGGGTTGGTACCGCATTAGCCGCTGACACCCTCTCATGTCGTGAGTGTGTGGTGTATGTGGCTACTAACTGTTGTCATCTCTTTTGCCTGCTACTGCATTGGACTGGTTAACTTAAACTGAGCTCCTGTGCACGGAGGCGGGGCTATAGAGAAGGCGGCGCTATGCATTCTGGGAACAGTCAAAGCTTTGAGCCTGTTGGTGACTCGGATAAAGATCCTACTCTACACCCCAATGTCATTCCATGTGGAGCACAGTGTACCTCGCAGAAAGAGATTTAACAAAGGTAAGTTCTTACCATAAATCTCAATTTTGGTGGCTAGTATTAACATTAACCCCATAATAAATAACTATTGAATTGTTTACACTCATAGTTGCAATCTTTTCTATCACACGCTGAGGCTGGCCATCGCAGGGCAAGGCCACCTAGCATGCTGAATGGCCTGCCCAGCGGCTGCGTCCGCAAATGCAGGCAGACCGCCGCCATTTTTACCATCAGAGCCGCTGCGTGTGATTTCACACAGCCGCCCTGAACACTCCACCTCCCCACCCTCCATTTTACCCTTGCCGCCTGCCCCACGAATAGGCTATCCTATCATACAAAGTGATAATGCAATCAAATTTTTCAAGGTTAAACGAACACTAATTTTCTTCAAAAAGAATCCTGTTTTATTTTTTAAGAGATATAAAACAAATTGTTTAAATTTAGTGTAAGAAAGTATATGGCATGGAACATAACAGAACTTCTAACAAACTACATGCAAAAGTGTAGATACAGTAACAAACAAAAGGGTTGGTATTGAAATCCCGGCATTCGTTAACCCGACTGTCAGAATGCCGACAGCTTCATCCTGATCGTCAAAATCCTGACAGAACCCAGTATTTTAACCCTGACCCATCTCAGCCTAGCCCAAGTTAAACACAACCCTAACCTCAGCCTCATTGGTGTTTCTATAATGGGTGCAATATGTGTCCAGGGGAGCCCACACCGCACACATTGTACCCATGTTTTTTATGACTTACCTTTCCAGAGTCCCGCATTGGAGCTGCGTCTGCGGTGCAAAAATCCCTGCCATAATGTCCGCCACGCATGCGCAGTAGACATTTAGACTCCGGAACATGAAGTGCGCCATGTTTCCACAGTCTGCGCATGCAGACGGTGATGGTCAGACAGTTACTTCAGTATTTTCTTTACAAATGGACAAGTGCATGTGTTGGTGCCAACCGTACAACCTTGAGTGTAGTATGTTCAAAATGGCTTATAATTTATTCTTCTTCTATCCTTTAGTCTTCTTCACTGTAGATAACAAAGCATTGTCCATTCCCCAATAGCTGTTGACTTGATGTCATTCTTGGCTTGCCCTCGGCTTTTTTCCTCACGTGCTTTCCTTTTTGCTGTCATGTCACCTCCTCCCTCAGAGTATTGCAGAACATTACCCCTCTCTAGTAATTTTCCAAATCCTTATGCATTCTCTCATTATCTCTTGCCATTAGTATTGCAACATGAACTTCTCAGCCATCTTTGTCCTAAATGCTGATCATCTTCCCGTACAGCTCCACAACGGTTGCAAACCTCTACACTGGCTCCTACGCAGATTCAATCCAAGCTGTTTTTTACCTTCAAAGTTTACCCAAAGCACCAAATGAATTATGTTACATTTTTGCCTCTAGTACTTAAAGTGATTTGATATTAGCTGTTGTAGAAGTCTTGTTCTTTTTTACTACTTTTTTTCAGTAGCTCATATTCAGAAGTGAGGCATATACATACGTATGTTCAGATTTTCATACACTGCTCTAGGTAAAATTATTATGCTGTGTTTTAAATAAAAAGGTTAATTATATATAAAATATTTTCCTCACTTTAACTACTTTTATCTTGTTTTCCATCTGCTGTATTTAACAACTCGACTGATGAATTATGAATGTGTTCCTTCGAAGATCCTCTAAAATCTGCTAAATTGCTTTAATGATGATGGGCCACTGTTAATTTGGGGTTTTGTGAAAAAGCAGCTGGCTGTTTGCATTTTGCTCTGACTTCAATAGTTTAACGATTCTTTTCTGTTTAACTCTTTGATAGGCGTGTTTCGTATGTTTTTTCTCTCTCTAACCCTTGTAAGTGTTCACTTACTTTTATTTAGATGCACCAAATACGATACATCTTGTAAGTGGGTTCTATGCTAGTCTAAGATGCCACCCAAAAGTTAAAAATAGCTTTTAGGTTCCACATTTCTAAATAGCCTCAAACACTCATACTTATTCCAGTGCTGTACTCCTTTCAGAGTGAAAAGCAAACTTCAACAGCAAGCTGTCCATGCTCAGCTCTTTATTCCTGTTCTGTTTAATGTCTGCCTCCTGACATTCCCGGCCAGACATCATTTTAATGGTATGTGTAGTGATAAAGCCAATAATATGTCAAAATGATTGATAATCTAAGCATTACAGCAATATGACTTTGCTGTCCTCCTCTCAGTCGGCTGTGATGGTTTCCAAATTGAATTCTTACAGCCTGGCTGTACGTGTGTGTGTGTGTGTGTGTGTGTGTGTGTGTGTGTGTGCGCGCGCGCGCGCGCTTATAGCTAGCAGCAATATCTGTTTTTTCTTAGCTGTCCAATTATACTGAAAGTGAAGATTTTAATTTCTTTGAGGGTGCTGGAATACATTACCTGGTTATCCTTACAGGATGGGTTTATGTCACCGGCAGTCGGGATCCCAACAATTGGGATCCTGATGCCGGAATACCGACTGCTTAACATGCCGACACGCATGATCCCGACATACAGCGTCTATTCCGACTATTGGGTGTCCACAACGCGAGCCACCGTGCCCGCAAGGGGTTCCGTTGCACTTACCACCCTGTCGTCATTCTGGCGGCAGGGATCCCTACTGCCAGTCACGCATACCCAACCCATCCTAACCTAGTGATTTTAAGATATATGTCCAGTGAAGAAGTAGAGAAGGATAATTAGACTTATCTGTGTGATTTTAAGTGTACTCTTAATATGAATGTACCGTATTTCAAATAACATACATCCAAAACTCCTTAAGCTGTATCTTAAAACAAACATTAATTCCCTTACCTGTTGCAAAACCATATACACTACTATATTTTAAAACTACATACTGAAAAAATGTAAGCATCACAGCTTACAGTGAAACATTATTACAGAAAGCTGGATTTATCCTCAATTGGGAATACATAGTCTGTCAAAAGTGTTTACAATCTGTATGTGGACACAGTGCCGACATCAGTATGCTGACCTGTTCTAATTTCAAAGCATTTTATCAGTGACTGCTCTATGACTTTAAACCATAAAGCATCTTATTAAAGTGACACTGCTGACATAGTTAAAAAATGTTAACATCAGAAACATGTCGGCATACTGATGTCTGCATTGTCGTGTCCTTGTACAGTTTGTTCATAGTCTCACTGTCAACAAAGAACAAACTGACTACAACCCATAATGTGTCAACAGTTAAAAAAAAAAAAAAAAGTGAAAGGCTTACTATAGAATATTCTCTATTTGTAAAGTGCTATGAACAGTTTCTATAACTCAGCACAATACTATAGATGCACATCATTTTTTGAGGTCTGGAGCCCATGAGGGCACCCACATCTCTCAACCCATGAAAAAAAATACTCTCAAAAGTTGAAGTGAAGAAAAACATCAACTAAATTAGTACTGTGGTACTACTGTCCTTGCCCTCAAGCTGGCAATACAGAACATGTCCTATCCAGCCAAAAGGCCAGAGCACAGCAAAGGAAGCTGTGTGCAAATAAGAAAATGGGACTACTGTGCTACGTGCCATACTCTATCTCATGGGGTAAAGTTCCTGGTGTCAGGCATCTGGTCGGAGTGCCTATGTAGTTAGGAGGATCAGGACATATCTTTCTAGAACAGAACTACACTTGGAGGAGGGGGTGTGAAATCCTTTTTTGTGATTGACATTTTACTAATTTTAAAACCACATCAAAATTTATACCCAAAATCATTGTCCCGATTTTCACCAAGTGTCTGATTTTGAACTTTCCCTAAAAAAAAAAGCCCAAATTGATGAATTCCCTCTAAAAAGAGTTTTGGGTAAAGTGCTGTGCAGAGCCCAAGGATCTGTGCAGCTACTTTATATGATTTTTGTTTAATAAAACAAAAAAGTAAAAGTCCGGCCCATCCCCCCTCCCCCCAACACTAGGCTTTTAAGCCTTGACTTTTAGAAAAATTGGGCGGACAAACCATCACTATGCTGTACAAGCCAGGGATGGTGGCACTACATGTCTGAGATATTCATGTCATGCTCAAATCAAGTGGCTGCCAGAGCATGCGGACACTTGGAGAACTACAAGTGCTAGTGTGCGATAGCAAACAGGTCTCTGACACCGTCAGTACATCTGTAAAAAGAAACAAGAAGACACACATGTCATGACAAAAGTATTCTTTTAAAGCAAGACTCCCCTAGGCCTTCATTCACTGCTTTTTTATTCACATATCCATGTGGAAAGAATCTTCTTTGGTCCATGTAGGCATCCCTGGGATCTCTGTCAAACCAATACTGTTATGAGGTCCCGCTGTAAATGACCTTTCACTGCCATAGGAATGCATTGGGACACTATAGGGGCGATTCAATTGTTTTCCCCCTGCGGCTGTCACTAGTGGGTGCCAGATGGTAATCTAGCGGATGCTTCGTTCGGCGTGAATGCCATGGGGAAGACATTTCTTCTTATAGATTCGTGAGGTGGCAAGAGAAAATATGCAATATGTCTATGGTTTGGGCATCCTAACAGGACTATATGTGGCTAAAACCGATCTATTTGGGTGCAGTAATTAATGAGCACCCAGGACAACTGAATTGCTCCATTGCTTTCCCATTAACTTTAGAGGCACCCAAAATAATTGAATTCTTCCTATGATTGGGGTTCAAAGCATGGGGTGGACCATGCTGAGTAGCAAATAATATATCAATATCAGAGAGGAGCCATGGAGATTCATGCAGCTCTCCTACACACTTATTTCTCTAACGTCCTAAGTGGATGCTGGGGACTCCGTAAGGACCATGGGGAATAGCGGCTCCGCAGGAGACTGGGCACAAAAGTAAAAGCTTTAGGACTACCTGGTGTGCACTGGCTCCTCCCCCTATGACCCTCCTCCAAGCCTCAGTTAGATTTTTGTGCCCGAACGAGAAGGGTGCACACTAGGTGGCTCTCCTGAGCTGCTTAGTGAAAAGTTTAGTTTTAGGTTTTTTATTTTCAGTGAGACCTGCTGGCACTACATAAACAGGGTAAAACAAGAGAGGGGGGGCACTAAATTTGGCAGATTAATAATACAGCAGCTATATAAGGGAAAAACACTTATATAAGGTTATCCCTGTATATATATATATAGCGCTCTGGTGTGTGCTGGCAAACTCTCCCTCTGTCTCCCCAAAGGGCTAGTGGGGTCCTGTCCTCTATCAGAGCATTCCCTGTGTGTGTGCTGTGTGTCGGTACGTTGTGTCGACATGTATGAGGAGGAAAATGGTATGGAGGCGGAGCAATTGCCTGTAATAGTGATGTCACCCCCTAGGGAGTCGACACCTGACTGGATGGTCGTATGGAAGGAATTACGTGATAGCGTCAGCACTTTACAAAAGACTGTTGACGACATGAGACAGCCGGAAAAACAGTTAATACCTGTCCAGGCGTCTCAAACACAGTCAGGGGCTCTAAAGCGCCCGTTACCTCAGATGGTCGACACAGACCCAGACACGGACACTGACTCCAGTGTCGACGGTGAGGAAACAAACGTATTTTCCAGTAGGGCCACACGTTACATGATCACGGCAATGAAGGAGGTTTTGAACATTTCTGATACTACAAGTACCACAAAAAAGGGTATTATGTGGGGTGTGAAAAAACTACCCGTAGTTTTTCCTGAATCAGATGAATTAAATGAGGTGTGTGATGAAGCGTGGGTTTCCCCCGATAAAAAACTGCTAATTTCTAAAAAATGATTGGCATTATACCCTTTCCCGCCAGAGGTTAGGGCGCGTTGGGAAACACCCCCTAGGGTAGATAAGGCGCTCACACGCTTATCAAAACAAGTGGCGTTACCGTCTCCGGATACGGCCGCCCTCAAGGAGCCAGCTGATAGAGAGCTGGAAAATATCCTAAAAAGTATATACACACATACTGGTGTTAAACTGAGACCAGCAATCGCCTCAGCCTGGATGTGCAGTGCTGGGGTGGCTTGGTCGGATTCCCTGACTGAAAATATTGATACCCTGGACAGGGACAGTATATTATTGACTATAGAGCATTTAAAGGATGCATTTCTATATATGCGAGATGCACAGAGGGATATTTGCACTCTGGCATCAAGAGTAAGTGCGCTGTCCATTTCTGCCAGAAGAGGGTTATGGGCGCGACAGTGGTCAGGTGATGCGGATTCCAAACGGCATATGGAAGTATTGCCGTATAAAGGGGAGGAGTTATTTGGGGTCGGTCTATCGGACCTGGTGGCCACGGCAACGGCTGGGAAATCCACCTTTTTACCCCAGGTCACCTCTCAGCAGAAAAAGACACCGTCTTTTCAGGCTCAATCCTTTCGTCCCCATAAGGGCAAGCGGGCAAAAGGCCACTCATATCTGCCCCGGGGCAGAGGAAGGGGAAAAAGACTGCAGCAGGCAGCCTCTTCCCAGGAACAGAAGCCCTCCCCCGCTTCTGCCAAGTCCTCAGCATGACGCTGGGGCCTTACAAGCGGACTCAGGTACGGTGGGGGGTCGACTCAAGAATTTCAGCGCGCAGTGGGCTCACTCGCAAGTGGACCCCTGGATCCTGCAGGTAGTATCTCAGGGGTACAAATTGGAATTCGAGACGTCTCCCCCTCGCCGGTTCCTGAAGTCTGCTTTACCAACGTCTCCCTCCGACAGGGAGGCGGTATTGGAAGCCATTCACAAGCTGTATTCCCAGCAGGTGATAATCAAGGTACCCCTTCTACAACAGGGAAAGGGGTATTATTCCACGCTGTTTGTGGTACCGAAGCCGGACGGCTCGGTGAGACCTATTTTAAATCTGAAATCCTTGAACACTTACATACAAAGGTTCAAATTCAAGATGGAGTCACTCAGAGCAGTGATAGCGAACCTGGAAGAAGGGGACTATATGGTGTCTCTGGACATCAAGGATGCTTACCTCCATGTCCCAATTTGCCCTTCTCACCAAGGGTACCTCAGGTTTGTGGTACAGAACTGTCACTATCAGTTTCAGACGCTGCCGTTTGGATTGTCCACGGCACCCCGGGTCTTTACCAAGGTAATGGCCGAAATGATGATTCTTCTTCGAAGAAAAGGCGTCTTAATTATCCCTTACTTGGATGATCTCCTGATAAGGGCAAGGTCCAGGGAACAGTTAGAGGTCGGTGTAGCACTATCTCAAGTAGTGCTACGACAGCACGGGTGGATTCTAAATATTCCAAAATCGCAGCTGATTCCGACGACGCGTCTGCTGTTCCTAGGGATGATTCTGGACACAGTCCAGAAAAAGGTGTTTCTCCCGGAGGAGAAAGCCAGGGAGTTATCCGAGCTAGTCAGGAACCTCCTAAAACCAGGCCAAGTGTCAGTGCATCAATGCACAAGGGTCCTGGGAAAAATGGTGGCTTCTTACGAAGCGATTCCATTCGGCAGATTCCACGCAAGAACTTTTCAGTGGGATCTGCTGGACAAATGGTCCGGATCGCATCTTCAGATGCATCAGCGGATAACCCTGTCTCCAAGGACAAGGGTGTCTCTCCTGTGGTGGTTGCAGAGTGCTCATCTTCTAGAGGGCCGCAGATTCGGCATTCAGAATTGGGTCCTGGTAATCACGGATGCCAGCCTGAGAGGCTGGGGAGCAGTCACACAGGGAAGAAATTTCCAGGGCTTGTGGTCAAGCCTGGAGACATCACTTCACATAAATATCCTGGAGCTAAGAGCCATCTACAATGCTCTGAGCCTAGCAAGACCTCTGCTTCAAGGTCAGCCGGTGCTGATCCAGTCGGACAACATCACGGCAGTCGCCCACGTAAACAGACAGGGCGGCACAAGAAGCAGGAGGGCAATGACAGAAGTTGCAAGGATTCTTCGCTGGGCAGAAAATCATGTGATAGCACTGTCAGCAGTGTTCATTCCGGGTGTGGACAACTGGGAAGCAGACTTCCTCAGCAGACACGACCTCCACCCGGGGGAGTGGGGACTTCACCCAGAAGTCTTCCACATGATTGTGAACCGTTGGGAAAAACCAAAGGTGGACATGATGGCGTCCCGCCTCAACAAAAAACTAGACAGATATTGCGCCAGGTCAAGGGACCCTCAGGCAATAGCTGTGGACGCTCTGGTAACACCATGGGTGTACCAGTCAGTGTATGTGTTCCCTCCTCTGCCTCTCATACCCAAGGTACTGAGGATCATAAGAAGGAGAGGAGTAAGGACTATACTCGTGGCTCCGGATTGGCCAAGAAGGACTTGGTACCCGGAACTTCAAGAGATGCTCACAGAGGACCCGTGGCCTCTACCTCTAAGAAAGGACCTGCTCCAGCAGGGACCCTGTCTCTTCCAAGACTTACCGCAGCTGCGTTTGACGGCATGGCGGTTGAACGCCGGATCCTGAAGGAAAAAGGCATTCCGGATGAAGTCATCCCTACCCTGATCAAAGCCAGGAAGGATGTAACCGTACAACATTATCACCGTATTTGGCGTAAATATGTTGCGTGGTGCGAGGCCAGGAAGGCCCCTACAGAGGAATTTCAACTGGGTCGTTTCCTGCATTTCTTACAAACAGGACTGTCTATGGGCCTAAAATTAGGGTCCATTAAGGTTCAGATTTCGGCCCTGTCGATTTTCTTCCAAAAAGAACTGGCTTCAGTTCCTGAAGTACCGACGTTTGTCAAGGGGGTACTGCATATACAACCTTCTTTTGTGCCTCCAGTGGCACCTTGGGATCTAAATGTAGTTTTGGGATTCCTAAAATCACATTGGTTTGAACCACTTTCCACTGTGGACTTAAAATATCTCACATGGAAGGTAGTAATGCTGTTAGCCCTGGCTTCAGCCAGGCGTGTCTCAGAATTGGCGGCTTTATCCTATAAAAGCCCTTACCTAATTTTTCATACGGACAGGGCAGAATTGAGGACTCGTCCTCAATTTCTCCCTAAGGTGGTTTCAGCATTTCACTTGAACCAGCCTATTGTGGTGCCTGCGGCTACTAGGGACTTGGAGGACTCCAAGTTGCTGGACGTAGTCAGGGCCCTGAAAATATATGTTTCCAGGACGGCTGGAGTCAGAAAATCTGACTCGCTATTTATCCTGTATGCACCCAACAAGCTGGGTGCTCCTGCTTCTAAGCAGACTATTGCTCGCTGGATTTGTAGTACAATTCAGCTTGCACATTCTGTGGCAGGCCTGCAACAGCCAAAATCTGTAAATGCCCATTCCACAAGGAAGGTGGGCTCATCTTGGGCGGCTGCCCGAGGGGTCTCGGCTTTACAACTTTGCCGAGCAGCTACTTGGTCAGGGGCAAACACGTTTGCTAAATTCTACAAATTTGATACCCTGGCTGAGGAGGACCTGGAGTTCTCTCATTCGGTGCTGCAGAGTCATCCGCACTCTCCCGCCCGTTTGGGAGCTTTGGTATAATCCCCATGGTCCTTACGGAGTCCCCAGCATCCACTTAGGACGTTAGAGAAAATAAGAATTTACTTACCGATAATTCTATTTCTCATAGTCCGTAGTGGATGCTGGGTGCCCATCCCAAGTGCGGATTGTCTGCAATACTTGTACATAGTTATTGTTACAAAAATCGGGTTATTATTGTTGTGAGCCATCTTTTCAGAGGCTCCTCTGTTATCATGCTGTTAACTGGGTTTAGATCACAGGTTGTACGGTGTGATTGGTGTGGCTGGTATGAGTCTTACCCGGGATTCAATATCCTTCCTTATTGTGTACGCTCGTCCGGGCACAGTATCCTAACTGAGGCTTGGAGGAGGGTCATAGGGGGAGGAGCCAGTGCACACCAGGTAGTCCTAAAGCTTTTACTTTTGTGCCCAGTCTCCTGCGGAGCCGCTATTCCCCATGGTCCTTACGGAGTCCCCAGCATCCACTACGGACTATGAGAAATAGAATTATCGGTAAGTAAATTCTTATTTCTCTAACGTCCTAAGTGGATGCTGGGGACTCCGTAAGGACCATGGGGATTAGCGGCTCCGCAGGAGACTGGGCACAAAAGTAAAGCTTTAGAACTACCTGGTGTGCACTGGCTCCTCCCCCTATGACCCTCCTCCAAGCCTCAGTTAGATTTCTGTGCCCGAACGAGAAGGGTGCACACTAGGTGGCTCTCCTGAGCTGCTTAGTGAAAAGTTTAGTTTTAGGTTTTTTATTTTCAGTGAGACCTGCTGGCAACAGGCTCACTGCATCGAGGGACTAAGGGGAGAAGAAGCGAACTCACCTGCGTGCAGAGTGGATTGGGCTTCTTAGGCTACTGGACATTAGCTCCAGAGGGACGATCACAGGCCCAGCTATGGATGGGTCCCAGAGCCGCGCCGCCGGCCCCCTTACAGAGCCAGAAGACAGAAGAGGTCCGGAAAATCGACGGCAGAAGACGTCCTGTCTTCAACAAGGTAGCGCACAGCACTGCAGCTGTGCGCCATTGCTCTCAGCACACTTCACACTCCGGTCACTGAGGGTGCAGGGCGCTGGGGGGGGCGCGCCCTGAGACGCAATAAAAACACCTTGGATGGCAAAAAATGCATCACGTATAGCTCCTGGGCTATATGGATGCATTTAACCCCTGCCAGAATACTTAGAAAAACGGGAGATAGGCTCCGCCCCCTTATCGGCGGCCTTATCTCCTCAGCACACTGGCGCCATTTTCCCTCACAGCTCCGTTGGAGGGAAGCTCCCTTGCTCTCCCCTGCAGTCACTACACTACAGAAAGGGTTAAAAAAGAGAGGGGGGGCACTAATTACGCGCAGTATAAAAGATACAGCAGCTATAAGGGGAAAAACACTTATATAAGGTTATCCCTGTATATATATAGCGCTCTGGTGTGTGCTGGCAAACTCTCCCTCTGTCTCCCCAAAGGGCTAGTGGGGTCCTGTCCTCTATCAGAGCATTCCCTGTGTGTGTGCTGTATGTCGGTACGTTTGTGTCGACATGTATGAGGAGGAAAATGATGTGGAGACGGAGCAGATTGCCTGTAATAGTGATGTCACCCCCTAGGGGGTCGACACCTGAGTGGATGAACTGTTGGAAGGAATTACGTGACAGTGTCAGCTCTGTATAAAAGACAGTGGTTGACATGAGACAGCCGGCTACTCAGTTTGTGCCTGTCCAGACGTCTCATAGGCCGTCAGGGGCTCTAAAGCGCCCGTTACCTCAGATGGCAGATATAGACGCCGACACGGATACTGACTCCAGTGTCGACGGTGAAGAGACAAATGTGACTTCCAGTAGGGCCACACGTTACATGATGGAGGCAATGAAAAATGTTTTACACATTTCTGATAATACGAGTACCACCAAAAAGGGGTATTATGTTCGGTGAGGAAAAACTACCTGTAGTTTTCCTGAATCTGAGAAAATAAATGAGGTGTGTGATGATGCGTGGGTTTCCCCCGATAACAACTGATAATTTCTAAAATGTTATTGGCATTATATCCTTTCCCGCCAGAGGTTAGGGTGCGTTGGGAAACACCCCCTAGGGTGGATAAAGCGCTCACACGCTTGTAAGGGCTCTACCCTCTCCTGAGATGGCCGCCCTTAAGGATCCTGCTGATAGAAAGCAGGAGGGTATCCTAAAATGTATTTACACACATACTGGTGTTATACTGCGACCAGCAATCGCCTCAGCCTGGATGTGCAGTGCTGGGTTGGCGTGGTCGGATTCCCTGACTGAAAATATTGATACCCTAGATAGGGACAGTATATTTTTGCCTATAGAGCATTTAAAAGATGCATTTCTATATATGCGTGATACACAGCGGAATATTTGCCGACTGGCATCAAGTCTAAGTGCGTTGTCCATTTCTACCAGTAGAGGGTTATGGACAAGACAGTGGTCAGGTGATGCGGATTTCAAACGGCATTTGGAAGTATTGCCTTATTAAGGGGAGGAGTTATTTGGGGTCGGTCTTTCAGACCTGGTGGCCACGGCAACAGCTGGGAAATCCACGTTTGTACCCCAGGTCGCCTCTCAACATGAGAAGACGCCGTATTATCAGGCGCAGTCTTTTCGTGGACAAGCGGGCAAAAGGTTCCTCATTTCTGCCCGTGACAGAGGGAGAGGAAAAAAGGCTGCAGAAATCAGCCAGTTCCCAGGAACAGAAACCCTCTCCCGCCTCTGCCAAGCCCTCAGTATGACGCTGGGGCTTTACAAGCAGAATCGGGCACGGTGGGGGGCCCGTCTCAATGAATTTCAGCGCGCAGTGGGCTCACTCGCAAGTAGACCCCTGGATCCTTCAGGTGATATCTCAGGGGTACAAATTGGAATTCGAGACGTCTCCCCCTCGCCGTTTCCTAAAGTCGGCTTTACCGATGTCTCCTTCTGACAGGGAGACAGTTTTGGAAGCCATTCACAAGCTGTATTCCCAGCAGGTGATAATCAAGGTACCCCTCCTGCAACAGGGAACGGGGTATTATTCCACACTGTTGTGGTACCGAAGCCGGACGGCTCGGTGAGACCGATTCTAAATCTAAAATCTTTGAACACTTACATACAGAGGTTCAAATTCAAGATTGAGTCACTCAGAGCAGTGATTGCGAACCTGGAAGAAAGGGACTACATGATGTCTCGGGACATCAAGGATGCTTACCTTCATGTCCAAATTTACCCTTCTCACCAAGGGTACCTCAGGTTTATGGTACAGAACTGTCACTATCAGTTTCAGACGCTGCCGTATGGATGGTCCACGGCACCCCGGGTCTTTACCAAGGTAATGGACGAAATGATGATATTCCTTCGAAGGAAGGGAATTTTAGTTATCCCTTACTTGGACGATTCCCTGATAAGGGTAAGATCCAGGGAACAGTTGGAGGTCGGTGTAGCACTATCTCAGGTAGTGTTGCGGCAGCACGATTGGATTCTCAATATTCCAAAATCGCAGCTGGTTCCGACGACTCGTCTTCTGTTCCTAGGAATGATCCTGGACACAGTCCAGAAAAAGGTGTTTCTCCCGGAGGAGAAAGCCAGGGAGTTATCCGAGCTAGTCAGGAACCTCCTAAAACCGAGCCAAGTCTCAGTGCATCAATGCACAAGGGTTCTGGGAAAAATGGTGGCTTCCTATGAAGCAATCCCATTCGGCAGATTCCACGCAATAACTTTCCAGTGGGACCTGCTGGACAAATGGTCCGAGTCGCATCTTCAGATGCATCAGCGGATAACCCTGTCACCAAGAACAAGGGTGTCCCTCCTGTGTTGGTTGCAGAGTGCTCATCTTCTAGAGGGCCGCAGATTCGGCATTCAGGACTGGGTCCTGGTGACCACGGATGCCATCCTGCGAGGCTGGGGAGCAGTCACACAGGGAAGGAATTTCCAGGGCTTATGGTCAAGCCTGGAGACATCACTTCACATAAATATCCTGAAGCTAAGGGCCATTTACAATGCTCTAAGCTTAGCAAGACCTCTGCTTCAAGGTCAGCCGGTGTTGATCCAGTCGGACAACATCACGGCAGTCACCCACGTAAACAGACAGGGTGGCACTAGAAGCAGGAGGGCAATGGCAGAAGCTGCAAGGATTCTTCGCTGGGCGGAAAATCATGTGATAGCACTGTCAGCAGTATTCATTCCGGGAGTGGACAACTGGGAAGCAGACTTCCTCAGCAGACACGACCTCCACCCGGGAGAGTGGGGACTTCACCCAGAAGTCTTCCACATGATTATAAACCGTTGGGAAAAACTCGACAGGTATTGCGCCAGGTCAAGGGACCCTCAGGCAATAGCTGTAGACGCTCTGGTAACACCGTGGGTGTACCAGTCAGTGTATGTGTTCCCTCATCTGCCTCTCATACCCAAGGTACTGAGATTGATAAGATGGAGAGGAATAAGCACTATATTCGTGGCTCCGGATTGGCCAAGAAGGACTTGGTAACCGGAACTTCAAGAGATGCTCACGGAGGATCCGTGGCCTCTACCTCTAAGAAGGGACTTGCTCCAGTAAGGACCCTGTCTGTTACAAGACTTACCGCGGCTGCGTTTGACGGCATGGCGGTTGAATGCCGGATCCTGAAGGAAAAAAGGCATTCCGGATGAAGTCATCCCTATCCTGATCAAAGCCAGGAAGGATGTAACCGCAAAACATTATCACCGCATTGGCGAAAATATGTTACATGGTGCGAGGCCAGTAAGGCCCGATGGAGGAAATTCAACTGGGTCGATTCCTACATTTCCTGCAAACAGGAGTGTCTATGGGCCTGAAATTGGGGTCCATTAAGGTTCAAATTTCGGCCCTGTCAATTTTCTTCCAAAAAGAACTAGCTTCAGTCCCTGAAGTTCAGACGTTGTAAAAGGGGTACTGCATATACAGCCTCCTTTTGTGCCTCCAGTGGCACCTTGGGATCTCAATGTAGTTTTTGGGTTCCAAAAGTCACATTGGTTTGAATCACTTAAATCTGTGGAGTTAAAATATCTCACATGGAAAGTGGTCATGCCGTTGGCCCTGGCCTGGGCCAGGCGCGTGTCAGAATTGGCGGCTTTATCCTGTAAAAGCCCTTATCTGATTTTCCATTCGGACAGGGCGGAATTGAGGACTCATCCTCAGTTTCTCCCTAAGGTGGTTTCAGCGTTTCACCTGAACCAACCTATTGTGGTGCCTGCGGCTACTAGGGACTTGGAGGACTCCAAGTTGCTAGACGTTGTCAGGGCCCTGAAAATATATATTTCCAGGACGGCTGGAGTCAGAAAATCTGACTCGCTGTTTATCCTGTATGCACCCAACAAGCTGGGTGCTCCTGCTTCTAAGCAGACTATTGCTCGTTGGATTTGTAGTACAATTCAGCTTGCACATTCTGTGGCAGCTCTGCCACAGCCAAAAATCTATAAATGCCCACTCCACAAGGAAGATGGGCTCATCTTGGGCGGTTGCCCGAGGGGTCTCGGCTTTACAACTTTGCCGAGCAGCTACTTGGTCAGGAGCAAATACGTTTGTAAAATTCTACAAAATTGATACCCTGACTGAGGAGGACCTGGAGTTCTCTCATTTGGTGCTGCAGAGTCATCCGCACTCTCCCGCCCGTTTGGGAGCTTTGGTATAATCCCCATGGTCCTTACGGAGTCCCCAGCATCCACTTAGGACGTTAGAGAAAATAAGAATTTACTTACCGATAATTCTATTTCTCGTAGTCCGTAGTGGATGCTGGGCGCCCATCCCAAGTGCGGATTGCATGCAATACTGGTACATAGTTATTGTTACCAAAAAATCGGGTTATTGCTGTAGTGAGCCATCTTTTCTAGAGGCTCCTCTGTTATCATGCTGTTAACTGGGTTTAGATCACGAGTTGTACGGTGTGATTGGTGTGGCTGGTATGAGTCTTACCCGGGATTCAAAATCCTTCCTTATTGTGTACGCTCGTCCGGGCACAGTATCCTAACTGAGGCTTGGAGGAGGGTCATAGGGGGAGGAGCCAGTGCACACCAGGTAGTTCTAAAGCTTTACTTTTGTGCCCAGTCTCCTGCGGAGCCGCTAATCCCCATGGTCCTTACGGAGTCCCCAGCATCCACTATGGACTACGAGAAATAGAATTATCGGTAAGTAAATTCTTATTTTTTTGTGGCTCGGTTTGATCTTAGAAATCAGTAGAGATCTATGGGGAGTTCAGTTTAGACAATATGGCCTTTAGTAAATTCATGGTGGGTTCCATTGGTTTCTAGACCGAGCAAAATGTTGCTCAGTAAAATTAGCCCCTAATCTTGGCTAAAAGACTGAGAAGCAAGGCTAATCAACTCATTTACTTTATGATTTTTCTTTTTTTGCAATTTAGTAAAAAATTATTTATGTATACGAATACATTGTATACTGCTAATGACAAACATAATAAATGTTAATTTGGAAATAATAACTTTCTGTAGTTCTTGTTAAAAGCTTTGTTAATGCAAAAACATTGTATTAATTGCAGAACTAACATAAGGCTTTAATAGTTTGTGTGTTTGTTCTCATCATTTAGTTTCCTGAATGCTTTGGTTTTTTTCCTGCCTGGTATGAGTGGAAAATGAAGGAAACAATACGTAGTAACTGTTATTAATTATGTGTTCATTAATCCAAGGGCCTTGGGATCCTTCAGCCATTGATAATGCTACATATAATTAAATAGGCACAATGTTCTGTATGTAACGTTATCGTCTCTATTTTTGCAACTTGCTTTAAATTTTTAAAAGATGGTCTTTTTAATCTGAATGAATTCTTAGTGTGCAGCAAGCACAGCTGCGTTAAAAATTTAACTTTCAACTATGTTTACCTATTTCCACCATAACGCCATGTTTAAATAAATTATATTGCGTGCAAAATCTGTTAAATTTGCATGTGTTTGTTTTTGTTAACATTTTATGCAGTCCTCCTCCATCCAGCTGTATGCAGTGCTATCTCAAAAACCTAAAGGCCCCCGTGCACGGTACAATGTGCACTGATGATGCGACCAACGATCTGAGCGCTGACATATTGGGAAGTCCCTACACATAGGGCGACCTGGCGCCCAACAGCCTGCTATGTTGCCCCACCCCCTGCATAGTGCTGCATGGGATCGTCCGCCACATCGCCTGATCTTTTGAAAATGCAGAAAGATCAGGCGAAGCAATGGACGACCCCACATGAGTGCGCAATGAATTATACATACACGGAATCATATAGCTGTTTTATCGTTCCAATGTCTTAACAGTTGTTAATATGTTTTGGTAGCTTCCTATCTATGCAGTGCTTCCTTACATTCAGCATGCTTTCCTTCTGCCTCCATACCTTCTTACTCCCAGAGTTTCGGGGACAGTTTATAGCAATGACACCCAGTAGTTAGACTTATTCGTATTGTATTTTGGTGCTAATTTAGACCTGATCACTGCTGTGCATTTTCGCACAGCGGGCGATCAGGTCTGAACTGCGCATGCTCCGGCACATCGCCTCTGCCTGATTGACAGGCAGAGGCGTTCGCTTGGCAGGAGGAAGTGGGCGGGTGGCGTTGCTCCACTGTTTTGGGGGTGCGGTCCGGGCAACACAGGCGTGCCCGAACCATGCGGGGGGCGGGCCACGGCAGCTGCGTGATGTCACACGCAGCCTCTGTGACCCGGAGAGCGACGGGTAGCTCCCTGTCAGTGTGCAAGGAGCTGCGCTGGTAGGGAGCTACTCTTCAGGTACAAAAGCATCGCCGCCGTGTGATGCTGTTGTACCTGTGCGGCTCGGGGATGGTCAGACATGCGGGGCGAACTAGCCCTGTGCCTGGCGTCCCCCACATGTCAGGGTGGCTGATCGTAGTTTTGCACGGCTACGATCAGGTCTGAATTAGGCCCTATGTCATTAAACATTTTACTGCTTTTTTTTTTAAATCTATTCATTAATTTGACTCTTATTTTTTTGCAGAAATAACTATAGCAAATGTTCATTAATGGATCACTTAATGTTCAACATTAGTAAACCAAACATAACAAATGTACCATATTTTTTATTTTCTCTAACGTGCTAGTGGATACTGGGGTTCTGTACTTTAGTATCATGGGGTATAGATTGGGTCCACTAGAGCCTGGCACTTTAAAAACCTTTAGTGTGTATGTGTGTGCTGGCTTCTCCCCTCTATACCCCTCCTACCAGACTCAGTTTTAGAAAATGTGCCCAAGGAGCCGGGTGCATTTCTCTGGAGCTCCAGAGAGTTTCCTTTATTTTTACTTTAGTTTGTTATTTTCAGGTAGCCTGCTTCGTGGGACTTAGAGGGGGGATTGAACCAACCTCCTGAGGGTTAATGGTTTGTAATCCAAGCTGACAGGACACTGAGCTCCTGAGGTACTGATCACACATCGTTAGTATGTGTGCCCACACCAGCAGCTAGCCACCACCCTCAAACAGAAGTCGAAGTTTCAAGGTGCGGTGAGTGTTACACCACAGTTCCGGTTAGCGGGTCCCTGGTGCAGTTTGGCGGCAAGTCACGCAGTGGTCACGGGCCCGGAGCTGCAGTGCCCGCCGCAGACAAACTGGCTCAGGGCTGATGCCCCACAGTGCTCACTGTCACTGAAGGCTTTGTGTGCACTGTATACATTTTCTGATGTATAAATAATGTGGCCAGTATAATCTATTACTCAGGGACTGCGCGCCATTACAGGGGGCGGTGCTTCCCGGAGCGCGACCTAAGGCGGAAAGGCGCCATTTCTTGCCGCTGCGGATCATTCAGGCTGCATGTACGCTGCTCCTCCGGTGATCCACGCTTCTACAAGACTCTTTACTGGTACCAGGGGGCCATAGAAGGGGCGAGCACACCAGCGGCAGCGTCGCTGCACTAAAGCCAGGTCATACACTTATGTTACACGTTTTACTGCTGTGTTCTGTGTGCTGGTGTCCGCTCCTCAGTGTCTCTCCAGGGGCTCTCTAGGGTCTGTGTGGGGTGTTGGTCAGTGGGCTGCGCTGTATTACAGTTGTGTAACATATCTGTTGACATATTTATGTGTGCTGCTTGTAACTCAGCCCTATCTTCATGTGTGAACAATGTACCTTATCTCCACAGGGACACCGTTCACAGGCACCTGACTGGCTGGATAGTTTTAAAAGCATGATTTAGAATGTAAATCAGAATTAGCTGCAGCTAAAAAAGAGAGACAGGTGTTAAAACACTATTGATTGTGTGGCCAAAGCAGCAGATACCAGAAAGGCTTCTCAGCCCCTTCTAGTGGTTACACATAAATGCTCACTGCCTCAGGTGCTCCAGTCAGATTCGGATTCTGATCAGCCTGATGTGGATGATGATGATATGGATGAGGACAGCGCTCTGTCCCCTGGGGTGGAGGCTTTCATTTTTGCTGTAAGAGACGTCCTTCACATACCGGATCAGGAGGCAGAACCAGATGAGGAGTTGTACTTTAATGTTAAACCAAAGACCTCAGCAACTTTTCCTGTGTCTAAAGGATTAAACTCCCTGGCCAGGGAGGCTTGGTTAAACCCTGATGAAAAATGTAAAATTCCTCAGAGGTTTTTAACTACTATTCCCCTCCCAAATGAGGACAGAAAGGTATGGGAAAACCCCCCGTCTGTCGATACGTCTGTATCTAGACTGTCTAAGAAATTGGTGCTGCTTGTACCAGGGGCTATATCCCTTAAAGAGCCAGCTGACCGTAAAATTGAGACCACACTCAAGGCAATTTATACGGCAGCGGACGCAGCACAACGCCCCACAATTGTTTGTGGGTGGATTTCCAGGGCGGTAGTCAAGTGGTCTATTATTGTTATTGACGGTTTAGACTCTCTGCCCAGGGATGAGGTAATTACTCTGCAACATATACAGGATGCAGCAAATTTTATGAGCAAGGCTAATAATTTTATGAGCAAGGCTATTAAGGAGTTGTGTAAGAAAAATGGGCTCACTTTTGCTATGGCTGTTTCGGTGCGCAGAGCTCTGTGGTTACGTCAGTGGTCGGCAGACGCTGATTCCAAAAAGGGTGTAGAAAATATTCCCTTTACAGGTGATGCCCTGTTTGAAGACTAATTAAACAGATGGATCTCCCAAGCAACGGCGGGTAAGTCTACCTATCTGCCGTCGGCTGCGCCACCTGTTAGACGTTCTTACACAGGACTCTCCTTGCAGTCCTTTCACGTGGCAAGGTTCAGAGGCAATGGTCGAGGGGTCACCACCACTTCCAGAGGATCTCGTGGTAAGTCCCGTAAGCCTGCCACTGCTGTCTCCCTGGACCAGACCACCGGAACCCCTGCCACTAAGCCTTCTGCGTGACAGTTGGCCCCAGCAGCAAGGCGACTTTCAGGTAGGTGCCTGCCTTCAACACTTTGCCCACGTGTGGGCAGAGTCCTGCCGGGACCCTTGGGGGAGGGACTTAATTTCCCAAAGTAACCGGCAAGAATTTCAAACACTCCCTCCTCACAGATTTTTCAAGTCGGCTTACCAGCTTTACCTGCAGCAAGAGTTTCCTTGCAAGAGGCTATTCAAAAACTTTTGCGAACAGGGGTGGTGGTTCCAGTACCTCCTCCGTTAAGCAACAGGGTTTTTTACTCCAGTCTTTTTGTCGTCCCCAAACCAGACGGTTCGGTACGTCCCATCTTGAACCTGGAGTCTCTAAACCCGTATCTGCGGGTGTTCAAATTCAAGATGAAATCCCTGCGGGTGATGGTGTCTGCTCTTGAGAAGGGGGAGTTCCTGGTGTCTCTGGATGTCAAGGATGCTTACCTACACATTCCCATGTGCCCCCCCCCCCCATCAGGCTTACCTCAGGTTCTCCTTATTGGACGACCATTTCCAGTTTCAGGCCTTACCCTTCGGCTTATCCACAGCTCCGAGGGTCTTCACTAAAGTCATGGCGGAGATGATGCTGCAACTGCGCAGGATGGGTGTCAACATAGTCCCCTACTTGGACGATCTCCTAATAAAGGCTGTGTCCCGGGAGCGTCTGCTGTATAGCATCAATCTGACGACTCGCCTACATATGGATCATGGGTGGATACTAAATTTTCAGAAATCTCACCTGGAACCGACCCAGCGTCTTCAGTTCCTCTCTCAAAAGGTGTTTCTCCCGATGGACAAGTCCTTGTCTATACAGGCTATGTTTCACTCGGTGCTCAGTCCTCGCAAGGTATCAATACATCTTTGCATCAGGATACTGGGCAAGATGATGGCTGCTTACGAGGCAATCCAATACGGCAGATTTCATGCCCGACCATTTCAGCTGGATCTGCTGGACAAATGGTCGGGGTCTCACCTTCACATGCATCCGGAAGTGACCTTATCTCCGAGAGCCCAGATTTCTCTGTTATGGTGGCTACAAGTTCCTCACCTGGTGGAAGGCTGGAGTTTCAATATCCACTCATGGATTCTACTGACAACGGATGCCAGCCTCTGGGTTTGGGGGCTGTGACTCAAGGGGCCAAGTTCCAGGGGATATGATCAAGACAGGAATCTGCTCTACCTATAAACGTCCTCATGGCAATCTACAATGCTCTTCTGCAGGCTTCTCATCTCCTGAGGGATCGGGCGATCCAGGTTCAATTGGACAATGCCACGGCAGTTCATAAACGGACAAGGGGGAACTAGAAGCAGAGCAGCGATGCGAAAAGTGTCAAAAATCTTCCTCTAGGCAGAGGCCAACGCAAGGGCCATCTCAGCCATATTCATTCCAGGAGTGGACAACTGGGAAGCGGACTTCCTCAGCATCCACAGGTGTTTCAACACTTAATCCACCGGTGGGGCTGTCCGCAGATAGACCTGATGGCTTCTCATCTCAACAAAAAGCTATGCCACTTACTGTTCCAGAACGAGGGATCCCCAGGCTGTAGCAGTGGATGCACTGACGACGTCTTGGTTGTACCAGTTTGTATATCTGTTCCCTCCTCTACCGCTCATCCCGAGTTCTCCAAAAACTATGAAGGGAAAGCGTTCTAGCAATTCTAATTGCCCGGATTGGCTTCGACAGGCGTGGTACTTGGACCTCCTAGCCATGGCTCTGGAGGATACCTGGCCTCTACCTCTCCAAAAGGATATTCTTCAACAAGGTCCGTTCGTCTATCCAGACTTACAGCAGCTACGTTTGACGGCTTGGAAGTTGAGAGGGAGATTCTAGCGAGAAAAGTTCTTCCCTACCTGGTAATTTCCACCATGATCCAAGCAAGGAAGATGGTGATGTCCAAACATTATCATCGTATATGGAAGAATTATGTTTCCTAGTGGGAAAGTAGAAGGGTGTCTCCCAATCTATACCCCATGGTACTAAAATACAGAACCCCAGTATCCAGTAAGGAATTACCGGTCGGTATTAAATTCCTATTATTTATCGATAATTTAACAGCATAGCCTTCCTTATAATAAGGAAGTTTGTGCTCCTACCAGTTGCTAGATTTTAAAGCTAAAGTTTGTAACTAAATTAAGATGAACCACAAAGGCTACTAGGTAGCTGTTTGGTCTTTTTTGTTATCCTAAATCAAGATTACCTTGCAGGCAAGTGAGCATGGATTTTGTGAGTGCGGGGTTGTCAATTAATGGCTGCTGTACAACAGCAGTGAGCACCTGGGGAAGTCCTTGCTGCTGCTCTTTTTCTGTAGGGCAGAGTTTTCCAGACTCCGCCATCTAGGTTTTAAGTATATCCATTTTTGATCCAGATGGTTAAATCAAATAGAGTAAAGTACTAATTAAAGCACCTCTCCTAAAGCCTATACTGTAATGGCGGAGTTTGGGAAACTGCTCTAGGGACAGGAGTGAGGAGAGCATGTGTTGGGCCCTGATTGGAGGAGCTGAGCAAATGGGGGCTACAGAAGCCCTTGATTGGATGAGCTCAGGTGTAAGTGGCAGCTCTTTGTAAGTATCCACCCTGTCTTTACTATGTCAAAAAGTCAAGCCCTTTTCACTTTTCTATATTCCCCTTCTCCGTTTATCTCCTGTCTGAACCTTCAAGCCTCTGCAAATCTCTTACATACCTCTTTCCTAGGCATCTCTTTCTCCTCCACAAAGCTCATGTCTTTCTTAAATTCTGGTTAAAGCTGGGTGTTTTTTGCTATCCCTCATGGCGATAAGGTACAGTATATTGTATGCAGTTCTTTAGGTGATGTGTTAAGGTACAGTATAGAGTACTGTCAGGGCCGGTTCTAGCCCTTTTGGCGCCCCGGGCGGAAAATAGAGGCGTGGCTTCATACAGGGGGCGTGGTCAGTTACGCCCCCTGTAGAGATGTGCCCCCATTTGTGCCCCCTGTAGAGTAGCGCCGCTTACACACACACACACACACAAAATATAATACTTACAATCCCCGCTCCTGATTCCCGACCGCTGCAGAACTCCGCCGGCGCCGCTCCTCTTCTCTGATCTCCTCTCCGCGCAGCATAGACAGACACTAGAGGTCAAATATGACCCCTAGCGTCTGTGTCAGTCCCACAATGCTGTGAGGTGCGTGATGACGTCATCGCGCACCGCACAGCAAAGGTCCTCTCCACGAAGGGAAACTAGACGTGTAGCGTCTAGTTACCTTCACAGCGGGGGGGACACAGCGGGACACAGCGGGGGGCACAGTAGCGGATCTTGCCATGGTGCGGCACCCCAGGCAAAAGTCCTGCTTGCCCGTGGCAAGATCCGCTACTGAGTACTATGTATGATATGCAGTCCTTAGGGTGATATACACTGTATACACAGGTGCTGAGAAGGTGAGGAGCGGTACTACTTACCCAGGCCTGGCATTGCCTAAGAGGCCTAGTGAGGAGGAAGAGACAAAACACATAGTAGTTACTTATTCTTTTTTTTTTCAAGGGGAGCATGGCTACACCCCCTGTATCACCCAGACCCACAGTGTGTCTGAACTGTCCTGAGTATGTTCTTCAAATAGGTGATGTTATATTCAATTAAAAATGTGAATACAGTATATGTAGGTTATTATATACTGTATGCCAATATTGTTGCTATAGAAGGTGCCGGATATGGGACAAGACAGGGGTTAACATACTTAGTGCTATTTCACACACTACGGTTTTGACCGGACAGTAAAAAGCCATCCGTTTTTTTCCTGTGTGTGTTTTTTAATTAAGTATTGATGCTATTGGGGGCTTTCAGATAGCACGGTCACGGCACGGCTGCCGGTTTGCAGCCGGATCTGTCCACTAAAATGTGCCGTCCCTGAAGGCAGTGTAGTATGTGTGTGAATGCAAGCTTTTTTCTTCTGCAGCTGCTGCACATGCGCACAGCAGTAAGCATGGCTGAAAGCCGTTGTGTGTGAAAGGCTCCGCCAGCTAGTAAAAATACTGTCAACTTTTGTCTGTCTTTTTGCTGTCCGGAAAAAACCTGAGTGTGTGAAATAGCCCTAACACTGGTGATTCTCAGAAGTTTGAGTGCTCAGAGATAGAGGCACTCATTTAGTTCTTAATTATGAGTTTTATAGGTAATTTAACGCTTTCAAACATGATGTGAGAACCGTTGGTTTAACACTTTTTTTTACACTTTTCTGGCATCCTGGTTTCAGCTTTTAATTACAAACGGTAGTGCTACTTACTAGTAAGTGCTCTGTGAGTGGAGTTTGTCAGGGGCAACCTATTACCCTGGGGGAACAGTGTTCATGCCCCCTTCCACCCTTCCTCCTTATAGCAGGTCTCTTCACCAATACCTTCTTCAGCCAGCACCATTTAATCACTAATATTCAGAAAATGTCTCAGTGCCTTCTTTCTAAAGATATCACTGAAATAATTGCCCTGTGGCCAAAGTCTGAGTTACACTTCATGGGGCCCCAGGCAACTTACTGACCTGCTCTCCCCCCACTGCTACCTACAATTAAAATGTTCATATATTCTGCAAGGAGACGTACACACTGGCGACCAGTGTGGGAGATGGGCGACATGGAGACATACACACTGGTGACTGGGCAGGAGAGGGGCATGGAGAATTACACACTGGGGATGGGGAGAGGGGACATGGATATGTACACTGGTGACTGGGAGGGATGAGTACAAGGAGGATGAGGATGTACACAGCTGGTAGGGGACATTGGAATGTATACACTGCTGACGGGACATACACATTACTGTCTGGGGGACACATGGAGACATACACATTGCTGACTGGGGGGGCATGGAGACATACAAATTGGTAATTTTCAGGGACCTCTCCTTATACCTGCCCTGTTCGGACCCTGCACTTTAACTATTGGTCAGGATGCAGTAATTCACAACAATACACTGCAACCACCCGTGAAAACATTAAAAAGAGGTCACATGTGCTAGTTTTTGTATATTTAGATATTTGTTAAATTAATCTGTCCAACCAGCTCAGATGCCACCAGATTGTAGAGAGGATGGATATAAAAGTAAAGAATGACCCTGACCCATAGCATCACTTGCACACATCTACAAGACAGTTCTTCTGCACAGATAAGCATGCTTTGCTGCAACCAGCCAATCAGAGCACCCTTGTAAATACCTAAAACTTGCTGTAAATGAAAACACACACACACACACACACACACACACACACACACACACACACACACACATACACACACACACACACACATACACGCCAATAACTCCCAGCAATGAAGATCTCCATTGCCAAACTGTAATTATTATTATTTATTACCATTTATTTATATAGCGCACACATATTCTGCAGCGCTTTACAGACAATATTTCACACCAGTCCCTGCCCCAGTGGAGCTTACAATCCTATATTCCCTACCACATGTACACACACACACACACACACACACACACACACACACACACACACACACACATTCACGCTAGAGTTAATTTTGTTGTGGGCCAATGAACCTACCAGCATATTTTTGGATTGTGGGAGGAAACCAGAGTACCTGGAGGAAACCTATGCAAGCACGGGGAGAATATACACACTCCACACAGGGCCATGGTTGGAATCAAACCGATGACCTAAGTGCTGTGAGGCAGTAATGCTAACCATTACACTGTCCGTGCTGCCCCATTGTAATGGTTTAGTGCAAACACTCTCTGTATTGTGGAAGAATTAGAAATATCAAGAAGTGATCAACATATCCAGACTAGGAATGACCAAAGGCAGATGAACACCGTAAGCAGGAGTGCTTCAATCGCCCAGTTTCCAGGAATCTTAAGATTGGCCATACACTACTAGCTTTTCACCAGGCCAGGCCAATTGAACATTTTTCTGACAAACGAAGCAATCATGTAATTGACTCCATATATGGCACTCTGTCTCGAGCAGATCGCTATGTGATTGACAGTAGCGGCCATCGGGGAGCAGTGATGCGGCATTGGCGGGAGTGGTCCAGACAACAGAGGCGTGTCCGGACTGTTTTTGGGGCGGCAGCGTGAAGTCCTATGCAGCTGCTGTAAAAAAAAAAAAAAGATGCCCGTGGTGCACCTGCATAAGCAGCCATGCGATCGCAATTAAATTGCAAACGCATCGCTGGCAGTCTGGGAAGCAGTATCAGAGTCTGCTATTTAGCAGAATCTGCTACTGAACCTGAATGAGGTCATTAATATGTTGCATTTTCATGGTCCAACCATTTTATTGTGCCATACGAAGTATAGGGATGTCGTTCCGGTGGTACTGTTTTTATTATTTATGGGGACTTCCTGGAAATGATCAGTTTTTTTGGGAAGGATTTTTTTAACCCCTAATTGAATTAACAGAAGAAGACTTCAGGAAGGAACATAAAAAAAAAGAAAGAAAACACGGCTTCTAATGTCCTGTTGAATCCAGCCCTAGTGCCAGCTTGCATGATGGTGGCAGAAACTGGTGGGGTGCCCTCCCCTCTATGGTTTCAGAAGCACATGCTGGAATAGCCTAGTACTGGTTACCCGAGAATCTGGGGGAACTCTATGTCATTTTCCCCCCTAATTGTCAGGTAACCAGCACTAGAGAGTGCTAGTTCTGGTTAAGAATGGGGGGCGGGTTGCATCCCAACACGTAAATATTTATTTAACAATTAAAAAAAAAAGAAGTTATACTAGAAGTAGGCATGCATACAAAGGTGATTTAGTTGGGTGGAAATTCGTGCAACATTTATACACTTGCACGATTTGAACTACTGGTTGAATGTTCTTTATATAAATTGAAAAACAAAACCAGTTAAGTGTTTTTAGCTTTATTCTGGGAGCCTCCCGGCCATTCTGGGAGGGTAGGCAAGTATGCTGTGTGGGTTTTCTCATTTCTATATTGTCACTGTCAACATAGTGACTGTAAACATCCTCTTTAATGTGCATTGCTCCAGTTATTATTTGTTACTGTACACTGAGTTGCAGAGGCGTAACTCTGGGAGGCAACGGAGTCATCTGCCGCCGGGCTCCTGCTCCTCCCATTCTGTGACACCATTCAATTAAGTTAAATTGCCGCCATCTCTTCAATGGGCGACTTACTCCCTGGTCCTTGCACCTTACAAATCACACACTTTTTATTATACTGTAAATACACATTTTGTCATACCCAGGATTAGAAACCACAATCTATTACACTGGAAGCCGACACCTTACTTATGAAGCTCCTGTATAGGAAATTACAATTATACATAACTTCATATAGTTAGAATTCTTATGCTTCCTTTACAGGAGCAAATAGCTCCATCAGTAAATCGTCTGCTGTCAGTGTAGCAGGTCATGGGTTCTAATCCTGGGTATTACTGCTAAGAAATGTGTGATTTAAAATAAAAGACAATGAAATGTATATATGCAGTATATAAAAATTTTTCTCAGAACACTCCACACACATACAGTGTGTGTGTGTGTGTGTGTATATATATATATATATATATATATACACACACACACCCACATACATACATATATTAAATATTGGGGGGGGTCACCAATATTTATCTTGCCTCCGGGCAACTGGGATGAACTTACGCCACTGCTTAGTTGTTTGTTTGGTTGGATTGTACGCTTATTGTGCAGTGTATGGCCAGCTTTAGTACTACAGGTACCAGAATCAAATAAAAAAAAATCATAGGCTGTCACCGTGTGCTAATTAGCAAGTTGGAATGAATACCACCATTTGGTGAATATAGCCCATAGTCTAACATGCCCTCAGAATGCTTTGTAGAAATATGTGCTGGAAAGTACAGCATTTAGTGCTCTCTTGTTGTGCATTTCAATTATTTAGTGCTTGTTTTGACTCAGATGATGGATAGAAACCACTGGATGGAGTATAGTAAAAAGTATAAAACAATACCCGTTTGGCTGCATGAAGTAATTCTCTTTGGCTGTAATAGGTTTGGTTATTTTTTATGTTTTGAAATCTTACAGTATATCAATTTTACTAACAATATACTGTATTCCAAGCTGTTTTCATGGAATCATAAGTGAGCTGGATATTGTTGTTGTAGTTTGCAGGGAATTTTTAAAATATCTAATTGCTTTATTTTTCACTTGTAAGTATGTTTCTATGATTATTGTTACATAATCTCTGTATAAATCACATATCAGGAACAACCTATGTATGTAGTGAAACGACCACTGACAGAAATGACACCACTGTAACTGTTTCATGCATGTGCACATCACGCCCAATATTAAAGCGTGCATGTTACACCAGACGTGCACCCTTGCTCCCACTGTGAGCACTGTGCATGTTAGGTGTGAAGTGCACGGGATGAGGCGGCTCAGGTGACCCAACCGGCAGGTTCCTTTTATTAGTAGTACCATACAAATATATATATTATAAGGGCTTCTGAGATGGGGGCATGGTGTTTGAGGGGCTAAACCTCAAAATTTATTGCATTTACTGAGCTGAAATTTGGCATGGACGCGTAGAATCATTGCCCGGTGCTGCATGCCAATTAAAAATGAGTAATTGGGAGTAATCTAAAGTTTAAACTGTCAGTTTTTTTCCCCCTGCTACTTCCTCTCTGGCTAAAGTGTCAGTTTTCCAGTGTAGTCTATGGGGGGATTTTTGGGAAGGCATAAGTCAGGGTAGAGGATGAATTAAGACTTGGGGTTTGTTTTGTTAGATAGAGCTTGTCCCAGTGTAGTTCCTTTTGGAAATAAGGTTTTTCAGAAAGTTAGTGTTTTTTTTATTTAGCAAAATATGCCTCATATTAAAGATAGGGCATTTCAATTTGTTGCTCATGCTCAGTGGCTGCCTGCAGAGTAGCTTCAAATGGTTGTACAAATATGGCTGACTTTGAAACAATACGATCTGCCTCTTTCTGCCCGGCCATTATATGTTCAGCTACTGTATCTCACCCGTCAGTGAGCAGAGGAAAAAGGAAGCATACCCTCCAACATTTTACACATAAAAATCGGTACAAATTAGGAAAGGGAGTGTGGCCACGGGTAAATGGGGTGTGGCCACACACCCTTTCCTATACTTTGAATGGAAATTTGGAGAGTCAAAAATCGGTACAGACCATAAAAAGGTGCTGTACCTGCCAAAAAGGTACAGTTGGAGGGTATAAGGAAGGAGACAATCACCCAAAACAAAGAAAAGTTCGTGAGTGGGAGCAAGAGTGTGAGTGAGGCAGAGGCTGGCACTTACCATCTGAGAGATGAGTGTGAAATCGGTGGTGTAGGGCAGGAATGCGTTGTAGTTGGGAGTTCTGTAGGGACTGGTGTACATGCCCAGCACAGAAGTGACAGCGGTAGTGGAAGTGCTGCCAAGCTCTGACCCTGCAGGCCTCCCTGATCCGGCTGTGTCCACTGACGCTGCCAAAAACCCCTGCCGGTCCCCTCTGCAGACTGCTGCCTGGCCAGCGCAGCACCTGACACACACATGCACGCGCATCATCTGACACTCACACACACACATACATGTGAAAACATGACACACACACATGTGGTAGCTGACGCATACACACGCAGCATCAGACACAGTAATATAAACACGCAACACCTGAAACGCATGTGTACATGCAGCACCTGACACACAAATACACACTCAGCACCTGACACACACATACACAGGCAGCTGACACACACACTGACATACACACAAAATGTAACACATTAATATAGACACGCAGTACCTGACACACACACACACACACACACACACACACACACACACACACACACACACACATATATAGACTCATGCAGAATTTAAGAACACACACACATATATATATATATATATATATATATATGTGCAGTGGTGCAAGTAGAAAAAATGTCTTACGGGTACTGTGTGCGTGCAAAAAATGGGTGTGACCAAATGTCACATGGGGCGTGGCCAATGAAAATGGGGGCGTGACACACATATGGGGGGGAGGGGCAGATACACGTATGACCCCAATAGTGCCAGATACACGTTGCCCCACAGTGCCAGATATACATTGCCCCACAGTGCCAGATATACATTGCCCCACAGTGCCAGATATACATTGTCCCCACAGTGCTAGATAGAAAATGCCCCCACAGTGCCAGATTTACAATGCCCCACTGTGCCAGATATACATTGTCCCCACAGTGCTAGATATACATTGCCCCCACAGTGCTAGATATACAATGCCCCCACAGTGCCAGATTTACAATGCCCCCACAGTGCCAGATATACATTGCTACCACAGTGCTAGATATACAATGCCCCCACAGTGCCAGATTTACAATGCCCCCACAGTGCCAGATTTACATTGCCCCCACAGTGCTAGATATACAATGCCCCCACAGTGCTAGATATACAATGCCCCCACAGTGCCAGATTTACAATGCCCCCACGGTGCCAGATTTACATTGCCCCCACAGTGCTAGATATACATTGGCCCCACAGTGCTAGATATACAATGCCCCCACAGTGCCAGATTTACCATGCCCCCACATTGCCAGATTTACATTGCCCCCACAGTGCTAGATATACAATGCCCCCACAGTGCCAGATTTACAATGCCCCCACAGTGCCAGATTTACAATGCCCCCACAGTGCCAGATTTACATTGCCCCCACAGTGCCAGATTTACAATGCCCCCACAGTGCCAGATTTACATTGCCCCCACAGTGCTAGATATACATTGACCCCACAGTGCTAGATATACAATGCCCCCACAGTGCCAGATTTACCATGCCCCCACATTGCCAGATTTACATTGCCCCCACAGTGCTAGATATACAATGCCCCCACAGTGCCAGATTTACAATGCCCCCACAGTGCCAGATTTACATTGCCCCCACAGTGCTAGATATACATTGACCCCACAGTGCTAGATATACAATGCCCCCACAGTGCCAGATTTACATTGCCCCCACAGTGCTAGATATACATTGCCCCCACAGTGCTAGATATACATTGCCTCACACAGGCTGCACCACGTCCCCTCCAACTGATGTGCTCCCTGCTCCACCTCCTCCTAACGCGCGCGGCTCAAGCAGCCTCAGCAGCCAGCCCCACTCTGCGCCCACTGCCGCCGGAGCGTGATGACATCACAATCACGCTCCCTGCACACTGGGAAGGGGAGGAGCAGCAGTAGCAGTACCCGGCCGGCCACAGCAACTGGTGAGCGCTGCCCACATCAACGCTGTGAGCGGCGGCCCGGCGGAGTGGGTACGGCGTACCTGCGGCTAAACTCTTAAGGGTACGCCGTACCCGCCCGTACCCGCCCACTTGCAGCACTGTATATGCGGCACCTGACACAAACACACACGGCACCTCACATGTACACGCATTGCATTTCACACATGCCTCCAGCCTCAGTCACGGGCTGCTGCCGCCTACCCCCTCCCTGCATCATCCGCAAAGGTAGCAATGTATTTTGACCAAAGTTAAAAGTATAAACAATTCTGTTTGGTAAATAAAATTATTTTTGCATTTTGCACAGAACAGTGATGTTATACGAACATTTTCATTAAACATTTAAAAAATCAAATGTTTATTCTTAAAGTGAAATTTTTACACTTCTGAATTAAAAAGATCAATTGAAAAAAAGCTATGAAATTCCATAGACAAAAAACCTTATGGTTTCACATGTCCCATTAAGGCTTCTTAGACATGATTTGAAATTTCAGAAAACCTGTTATAACTCTTCCACTCAATCTCTAGCTGATTCCTTAATGGACGTGTTCCTTGCGCAATACAATAAGTGAATATATATATATGTATATATAAGATTAAATTCAACGTTTCAATAGCTGTGTATTATCACCAGGATCCTGATGACACTACACAGCTATTGAAACGTTGAAGTTAAGCTTCCGTTTCTGTGCCTTTTATTAAAAGTATGCTTTGAGTGCCGCACCTGCAATACTATTATCTACTCCCTTGTGAGGACAGCGGCAGCAGCTAAAGTGATTTGTGTGGAGTGCCACACCCCCGGACACACACACACACACACACACACACACACACACACACACACACACACACACACACACACACATATATGCAATTTACATATCTATCAGTTTCTCTCTCTCTCTCTCTCTATATATATATATATATATATAATTTCACTATTGTGTGTGTATATATATATATATATATATATATATACACACATACAACAATAGTGAAATTGGCGCCTTGGGGCTGCTATAACTCCCCTAATTATACAATACAGTGACACAATGTCAAAATATAACCTTATTTCAGAAAGCAATCAGTAGGTTACAATACATAAATTTATTAAAAATTAATAAAATTTATAAAAAAACATCTAATACTGTAATGGTAAAATGTTCATAAACGTTTCATCCATCACTAACATCCAGTGGTGGTCCACAAAACAGCAAGTGTACAGGCATGTCTTCCAAGAACAACTCCTTCTAAGATTGTAGACTGGAGGTCACATCAAAACAAGACTGATAACTAACGCGTTTCATCTCTCACAGACTTTATCAGGGGTATATTTCTTTTGAAAAGTTAATCTCAAAAATTAGTAGATACGATTACTCTAGGTTGCATCTGTTAAAAATGAGTCACCCACTACAAACTCATAGCTGAAAATGCCTGGCCAATCATGAAGGATAAACGTGTGACATTTATGGAATCAGTTCTAAAGATCGGCATGTGATACTCAGGAAATCAAGTTCGATAGGTAGATTTTATGGTTTTGTACCACATATATACTAGGCTGTGTGTCCTAGTACCACTAAAAAAAAAAAAATATATATATATATATATATATATATATATATATATATATATATAATGTATCTTCCTAACCATTACTGGCGCTTGGTCTGGCTCTCCAAATCCAAATGGTGCAGCACTCCTGGCATTTTCGTAATTCCGGTCACATAGGCATAAAGTATGGCAATATTTCAGGGCCATATTAATTTTGCATTTTTGTCAAGTCAAAGTTTGCTATATGTCTACGTGACTAGTATTTTAGACCTACCATCCACCAGGTTGCTAGCAGTGCCAAAATCATCGTTAAATCAGCGCTCTGTGTGTATAAGGATGTTGTTGGGGACCCTTTGTTATATTCCACATCCGTGTTACCAACTGCACTGATTGCTCAGCTACATTGCCCTTTTCATTGCTTGCCCTCCAGACAGGTTCAGTATCTAATACCGGTGGACGAGATGCCGACTGTCCATATTGCGACTGCGGCATTCCCGCCCGCCAGAGTGTCAGCAGCGGGGTGAGCGCAAAGAGTCTCCTTGCGGGCTCACTGCGCTAGTCACGCTACGGACTTGCTGCGCTCGCCACAGGACCTATTCCCACTATATGGGTGTCATGGACACTGTGTGAATAGCCCTGGTGTGCAAGGATTCCAGCTGGTGGGACTTCAGTATTGGTATCTTGCACACTGGCAAATTGACAGCATCCCCACCAGATAATAGCTGAAAGACTATGCTACATTGTTGTTGTTGTTGTTGTTGTTTTATTATTTATTATGTGGCTCCTGCTATTGTTTAAATTTCTTGATTATATAGTTTTATCTTTTGTTTTGTTTTTCCGTAAACGTGTAACTTTCTAAGTTAAAGAATTCTGTAATTGCATGCAACACCATTTATTTGTAGATTCAACAAGCAAGAAGTTATTGCTTTTCTACTTACCAGTCCAACTCCTGTCCCTCACCATGTCAGAATTTACTGCTGTAATCTTACAGATTGCCATGTTAGTCTTTAATCATTTTTTTATGGTTACAGACCGTTGTAACGGATAATTAATGTACTTTTAAATATGCTGCATGGAGTATGTTTTTCCATAATTGATCAAGTATTTTAACTTATTTTCTGATGAAACAAGGCGTTCTACTTTCTGCACTGTATAGAATTGTCCACTGATATGTCTGCTCTGTACATTTAAAAAGCTTGCCCCACTAGAAGTTAATGCTTAAGAGACCATCACCTATGAAATCATCTTGTCCAAAAGCCAAAACTCCACCCTGTGACTGAGGAGTAAATAGATTCTCATGACAGGATAATAAAACTGGAGTCAAGAAAACATCAACTGTAAGTGACAGCTCACAGAGATCTGGTGCTTGTTAGGGCCGGATCAGAAGCCCAGATGCCTGGGATGTAAACTCATGAAGAGAAGATTAATTTATCTGTCATCCCAGACTTTGACAGTTGTTGTAAATCTGATTTAGCTGTAAGCGGAAAGGAGGATGGAGGACAGAAAGGAGTGGGGGTGTAATAAGGTGGAAATGCAGGGAGGGGTACAAAGACCTCTGCATTTGTGAAGGGTGACTCAAAGGGGAAAAAAAAACCAAGAAGAAAAGAAAGAAAACTTCAGCATTTAAGCATTGGAGGAACAAATTAGAATGATGGCCCCTCCAGAGTCGCTGTGGCTTCTGTTGCTCTGTAATATAAAAGGCAGTAATAGGTGTGAATAGCTCAGAGCCTTTATGAATCGCTAGAAGGTTCAGGCTAATGAATAGGAGCAGTGTGCAGAAAGCTCTGGGCCTTGCTGATTGATGGCAGCAGTGTACACAGTGCACCCACGCCAAAGTTGTTGTGAACTTGGCAACACCTTGAAGGCCGGATGTTTGGTACTAAAGTTGAAAAAGGATTGTTTTCTAGGTTAAAATTGCTGTCAGTGGCAATAATAGAAGCCAAAAAACAGGAAGAACATCAACCCAGTATAAAAAGCTAAAAAAAGCAATTCTCCCGTGAAGTCTTCATCTTTCATGCCTCGCCCATAGTTGAAGCTCAACGAGACCTGGAGATTTTTATTCCCCAGTTAATGATCTCTCTCAGTTTACGTAAAATCCTTCTTATGCACATTAGTGTTGTATGCCTAAAACGGTATCCATTTGGATGGTCGACAGTCATTAGGTCGACCACTATTGGTAGACATTGGCATGTCGACACATGAAAATGGTCGACACATGAAAAGGTCGACATGAGTTTTCCACATTTTTTTTCTTTTGTGGAACTTTTCCATACTTTACGATCCACGTGGACTACGATTGGGAACGATTGCCCGAAGCATGGCGAGCGAAGCGGTGCACTAATTGGGGTTCCCCGTCACTTTACGCAGAAAGCAACACCAAAGAAAGTTAAAAAAAAACCACAAAAAAACCCACGTCGACCTTTTCATGTGTCGACCTTTCATGTGTCGATCATTTTCATGTGTCGACCATGCCAATGACGACCAATAGTGGTCGACCCAATGACTGTCGACCATCACATGGTCGACCATTCCTACCAGAACCGCCTAAAACCAACATAACTATGACTAGATTAACAGAAATGATTATCTAGCATATATGTGTGTTTGTTTGTGTGTGTGTATAATATGTATTGTATGTGCAGCAGTGCAGTGAGCATTATTCATACTGTATTTTAAAGCTGCCAAACTGATTTTTGTCTATGGCCCCTCCTGCCTCCTTGAAAATAGACCTTGTGTCACATAGCTGGGGGCAGAGAACAGATTCTGGGATGATTGCATTTCTCCCTGGCCCTACAGTATCCCATTTAAAGGTCATTGTATCATATTCTGTAAGATCTTCCTACCAGTGCGTTGCCTATGGCAAACATCTGCGCTGAATAAAGGCCTGCTGTGTTAACAGCAGAAGAGCGGGTACCACATTGCTATGTAACAAGGAGCACTAACACAGTCCTCTTTGTGACATTGGAATCCCATGCTGCAATTGCTTTGTCAGTCATCTGTGTTCCCTCACTGTCTAATAGATATCTTTCCTAGTCCCAAATGCTGAATTGTGAATCATCATCTGGATCCCCCCAGTCAATGTAGTAATGTCTCGGAACCCATTAAACATTCTTTCTCTATATGTTTTAATAAGATGTCATTTTTTGTCAAGGATCAGCACCGGAGTCAATAGGTCAGCTAGAGATCAAAAACATAAAGGAGACAAACACACATGTATTTGTTTGTCCCCTTTATGTTTTTTGATCTCTAGCTGATTTGGATGACATAAATATGTGATTGCTATCATTAATTTGTCTTTAACATTCTGTAAAAACCATATGATTATAGTTTTTTGTAGCCAATATTTTGTGAACTATGTGGCCATAATTTACTGCATTCTGAAGTCGCTCTCTATGACTTACTGTTTTTTTCAAATTAGCAATTACACCACCTAAAGATCATAACCAGAGAGGATAATTCACATTAGTAAGGTAACTTGAATTTGTTATACAACGCTATACATATAATTTTACATATAGTTTTCATGAGCTTATAACCTTTGTTTGATTCAGAAAAATATAAGGGCCTGACAGTGATACTGAGAATTGAACTTAAGTTGCCCTTTATTTCAGTATTTAAGAAATGTTTTTGTGTTTCTTTAGCACAGATGTTTTACTTGCGTAATGTGTAGTGGGTAGTGTGTCAACCATATCCTAAGATATGTTGTGTAACAGTCCAACATCTATTGCAGTATACTTTGTTTTCTCATACGTCCTAGAGGATGCTGGGGACACTTCAAGAACCATGGGGTATAGACGGGATCCACAGGAGACATGGGCACTTAAAGACTTTCAAAGGGGTGTGAACTGGCTCCTCCCTCTATGCCCCTCCTCCAGACTCCAGTTTAGAATCTGTGCCCAGGCAGACTGGATGCACACTGAGGAGCTCTACTGAGTTTCTCTGAAAAGACTTTGTTAGGTTTTTTTTTTTCAGGGAGCACTGCTGGCAACAGTCTCCCTGCTTCGTAAGACTTAGGGGAGAGAAGTCAGACCTACTTCTGTGAGTTAAAGGCTCTGCTTCTATGGCTACAGGACACCATTAGCTCCTGAGGGTATGGAACACTAGGTACGCCTAGGGGTTCATTCCCAAAACCCGCCGTCACCCCCCTTGAGAGTCAGAAGACAGGTGAGTAGAGGAAGACTTCAGTGACGGCTTTGAGGTACCGGACAGCGGCCGCGCTGCCCGCCATGCTCCCGCACACAACAGCACTGCAGGGTGCAGGGCGCGTGGGAGGGGTGGGGCGCCCTGGGCAGCATATACACCTCATATCTGTATCTGGCAACAGCGGACATAGTGCCTGGGCACTGTCCGGACCCCCGCCAGTGTAAAAAGTTTAAAAAATGAGCGGGTCTGAAGCGCGCCAGTATGGGGGCGGGGCTTAGCCCTCACAGCACACAGCCCGGCGCCATTTCT
This sequence comes from Pseudophryne corroboree, assembly GCF_028390025.1. Taxonomy (NCBI): domain Eukaryota; kingdom Metazoa; phylum Chordata; class Amphibia; order Anura; family Myobatrachidae; genus Pseudophryne; species Pseudophryne corroboree. The sequence goes on from NC_086446.1 coordinate 182,867,213, forward strand.
CTTCACATGGCTGCAGAGACGCTGGTCCTTCCTCACACTGCTGTAACAAGCAACAGGGTGGAAAACGGGGGGGGGGGGGGGGGGGCACAGCGATTTTGGTGCATTATATTAAGTTCTAAAAGCGCTGCAGGTCTGGCACATTGTCTGTAGTGTTCAGACCGGGTTTTGGGCGCTGGGGTGTGGGCTGGCTATATCTCCCTCTGTGTCTCTCTGACAGGCTTTGCTGTAGGTCTGTCCCCTGTAGGCCCAGTGTATCTGCGTGTGGTGGGTGCACGTGTGTCGGCATGTCTGAGGCGGAGTGCTCTTCCCAGGAGGAGACTGTGTTAGGGACACAAAAGGCTGTGGGAGTGACCCTGTCGGCACCGCCGACACTGGATTGGGTGAATGTTTTGAGTGCATTGAATGCAAATGTGGCTCTGATTAATAAAAGATTGGATAAATCTGAGTCTCAGAACCAGGCTTGGAAGAAATCCGTAGAGGATGTGTTGTTTCAAACCCAGACCCCTTCTGGGTCACAAAAACGTTCATTTGCCCTGCTGGCAGACACGGATACCGACACGGACACTGACTCAAGTGTCGACTATAGTGATGCCAGATTAGATCCAAAACTGGCAAAGAGCATTCAGTACATGAGTGGCCTTCAGTGTTGTCTCACTTACACCAAATTGACAAAATATAACTATATACTTAATGTCCAAATAAGGATAAAATCAGTCCCACAGTTGAGAAAGTCCTTTTTTAAAATCCTCTGTTTGCGCTCCCACCGTGAAGGCCTCTGTTCCCAGTAGTCACTCAAGAAGATTTGAAATAGAAACAACACAAAATCATGGTGTAGTACGTCTCAAGCTGTTTTCACACAGTGGCAAATAGAAATGCTAGAGAACCAATGCGTACCCTACTCACAATATGTAAGGTAACTATCCTCATATAAAGGTATCTTTAGTGATGATGCAGATGTAATAATTCTTGTCAAATTATGCGTACCATACTCACTTCTCCAAAAGCAGTACTTCTCACATCACGGTTTCTTTAGATGTTCCATGCCGGATTCCTCCTCATTCAAATAAAGGAGTATATACTTTGTAAAGGTGGTATACACTGGAGGGAGGTTGGTTCAGGGGAAATTTGAGGAACAATTACTTGACAGAAAAATTACTTCACAGAAAGGATAGTGGACAAGTGAATTACCCCCTAAGTGTGGTTGACCTTGCATACCACACCCCTTAGCCTCCACCACCTTTGATGGGAGTCTATTCCACTTGTCCACTATCCTTTCTGTGAAGTAATTTTTCTGTCATCTTTTCTGCATCATCACTAAAGATACCTTTATATGAGGATAGTTACCTTACATATTGTGAGTAGGGTACGCATTGGTTCTCTAGCATTTCTATTTGCCACTGTGTGAAAACAGCTTGAGACGTACTACACCATGATTTTGTGTTGTTTCTATTTCATATCTTCTTGAGTGACTACTGGGAACAGAGGTCTTCACGGTGGGAGCGCAAACAGAGGATTTTAAGAAAGGACTTTCTCAACTGTGGGACTGATTTTATCCTTATTTGGACATTAAGTATATATTTATATTTTGTCAATTTGGTGTAAGTGAGACAACACTGAGCGCCTTCACTTGTGGATTTTTTTCTGTATTGCATTTGTTTAAGGGTGGAGTGGCCCTGTCATCCTCAAGTGGCTGCATAGGTGTGTTTGCGCCTTGGGCTATTGATCATTTTTGTCTATTAGCATTCAGTACATGATTGTGGCTATAAAAGATGTATTACATATCACTGAGGACCCTACTGATCCTGATACTAGGGTCTGTATGTATAAAGGGAAGAAACCTGAGGTAACATTTCCTCCCACTCATGAACTGAACGCTCTTTGTGAAAAGGTTTGGGAAAATCCTGACAAAAAGTTTCAGATTCCCAAAAGGATTGTAGTAACTTATCCGTTTCCCTCTGGGGATAGGGAAAAATGGGAGTCACCACCCATTGTGGACAAAGCTTTATCATGGCTGTCCAAAAAGGTGGCTCTTCCGTCCCCTGACACGGCAGCCCTGAAGGATCCTGCGGATCGTAGGCAGGAAAATACATTGAAATCCATTTATATTCCACGGGTACGCTGCTCAGATCAGCCATTGCATCGGTGTGGGTGAGTAGTGCTATCGAAAAATGGGCAGATAACTTGTCATCTGACTTGGATACCCTGGATAGGGATAGCATTCTTCTGACACTAGGTCATATCAGGGACACTGCAGTCTACCTAAAGGAAGCTGCGAGATATATTGGCCTCTTGGGATCAAGGGCCAATGCCATGGCAGTCTCAGCTAGGAGAGCATTGTGGATTCATCAATGGAATGCTGATGCTGACTCTAAGAAAGCTATGGAGTCTCTACCGTATAAAGGTGGCGTATTGTTTGGTGACGGCCTCGCTGAGTTGGTATCTACGGCTACCACGGGTAAGTCATAATTTTTACCTTATGTGCCTGCACCACAAAAGAAAGCACACCACTTTCAGATGCAGTCCTTTCGGCCCTATAAATACAGAAAAGGCCGAGGGTCTTCCTTCCTTACTACTAGAGGAAAGGGTAAGCGATCACCGGCCGTGTCTGGTTCCCAGGAGCAGAAGTCCTCCCCGGTTTCTGCCAAGTCCACCGCATGACGCTGGGGCTCCTCTGCGGGAGTCCGCATCGGTGGGGGCACGTCTCAGGCTCTTCAGTCAGTTCTGGGCTCGTTCAGGCCTGGACCCGTGGATTTTAGAGTGTCTCAAGGGTACAAACTGGAGTTTCAAGACGTCCCCCCTCAACGATTTTTCAAATCAGCCTTACCAGCTTCTCTTCCAGACAGGGAAGTGGTATGCGCCGCAATACAAAAATTGTGTCGAAATCAAGTCATTGTCAGGGTTCCCCCGTCACAACAGGGAGAAGGCTTTTATTCGAGCCTGTTCGTGGTCCCGAAGCCGGACGGCTCGGTCAGACCAATTCTGAACCTAAAATCCCTCAATTTCTACCTGAAAAAAGTCAAATTCAAGATGGAATCTCTCCGAGCTATGATCTCCAGTCTGGAGGAGGGGGATTTTATGGTGTCGGTAGACATAAAGGATGCCTACTTACATGTTCCCATTTATCCTCCACATCAGGCTTACCTGAGGTTTGCAGTTCAGGATGGTCATTACCAATTTCAGACGTTGCCGTTTGGTCTGTCCACGGCTCCGAGTAATGGCCGAAATAATGGTTCTCCTGCGCAAACGAGGAGTCACAATTACCCCGTACTCCTGATAAAAGCGAGTTCCAGGGACCAATTGCTGCAGAACATTACGCTCTCCCTGACAATTCTGCAGCAACATGATTGGCTCCTAAACTTGCCAAAATCGCAGTTGGTTCCGATGACACGGCTGTCATTTTTGGGAATGATTCTGGACACAGAAATACAGAGAGTTTTTCTTCCGGTGGAAAAGGCTCTGGAAATTCAGAACCTGGTCAAACAAATTCTGAAACCGGCAAGAGTATCGATCCATCAATGCACTCGGTTGCTGGGGAAGATGGTGGCGGCCTACGAGGCCATTCAGTTTGGCAGATTCCATGCCAGAGTGTTTCAGTGGGACCTATTGGACAAGTGGTTCGGGTCCCATCTGCACATGCACCGAAGGATAACCCTGTCCTCCAAGACCAGGATCTCACTCCTGTGGTGGCTACACAGCTCTCACCTCCTAGAGGGACGCAGGTTCGGGGTCCAGGACTGGATCGTAGTGACCACAGATGCGAGTCTCCGAGGCTGGGGAGCAGTCACGCAGGGGGAAAGCTTCCAGGGAAAATGGTCCAGCCAGGAAATATGTCTACGCATAAACGTCCTGGAGTTGAGGGCCATTCACAATGGCCTTCTGCAAGCGGTACATCTTCTGCGCAATCGTCCCGTCTTGATTCAGTCGGACAACATAACAGCAGTGGCGTATATAAACCGCCAGGGCGGAAAAAGGAGCAGAGCGGTAATGGCAGAGGCCACAAAGGTGCTCTGTTGGGCGTGAAGACATACAAGCGCTCTGTCCGCGATCTTCATTCCGGGAGCGCACAACTGGGAAGCAGACTTCCTCAGCAGACACGATCTCCATCCAGGAGAGTGGGGTCTTCATCAAGAGGTCTTTGCAGAAGTGACAAGTCTTTGGGGAATTCCCCAAATAGACATTATGGCGTCTCGCCTCAACAAGAAACTTCAGAGATATTGTTCCAGGTCGAGATACCCTCAAGCAATAGCAGTGGACGCCCTAGTGACACCGTGGGTGTTTCGGTCGGTGTATGTGTTTCCTCCGCTTCCACTCATTCCAAAAGTGATAAAGATTAAAGAAGAACAAAGGTTCAAGCGATCCTCATTGTTCCAGTTTGGCCAAGGAGGGCTTGGTATCCAGATCTTCAGGAATTACTCGTAGGAGATCCCTGGCCTCTTCCTCTGAGGGAAGATCTATTACGGCAGGGGCCGTGCGTGTTCCAAGACTTACCGCGACTTTGTTTGACGGCTTGGAGGTTGAACGCCGGATCCTAGCCCGAAATGGTATTCCCAAGGAAGTCATCCCCACTCTTATTCAGGCCAGGAAAGGAGTAACATCTAGACATTACCACCGTATTTGGAGAAAATACGTGTCTTGGTGTGAATCCCAGAAAGTTCCTACGGAAGAATTTCAGTTAGGACGTTTTCTCCATTTTCTACAAGCCGGTGTGGATGCGGGCCTAAAGTTGGGCTCAATTAAAGTTCAACTTTCGGCTTTATCAGTTTTCTTCCAAAAACAATTGGCCTCCTTTCCAGAAGTTCAGGCCTTCGTGAAAGGCGTATTGCACATCCAACCTCCCTTTGTGCCCCCTGTGGCACCATGGAATCTTAACGTGGTGTTGCAGTTCCTTCAATCTCATTGGTTTGAATCTTTACAGGAGGTAGAGTTGAAATTCCTTACGTGGAAAGTGGTCATGCTGTTGGCCTTGGCATCCACAAGGCGGGTGTCTGAATTAGCGGCCTTGTGCCTTATTAGGGGGCGCGTGCCATTTTAGGGGGCGGAGCTTCCCACAGAGCGGTTCCAGCGGCTCTCCGGCACCATTTCCTCTGCAGCTCTGGGTGACACAGCACTGCTGAAGGCGCGCAGCTCCTCTGACAAGACCCTACGCTCCACTGTGGTACCAGGGGTTCTTAGTGAAGGGGGGGGGGGGGGAGCAGTTTGGGTGTTTTTACACTACACTATATAATATATATATCGCGCCCCAGATTAGTTTTACTACTGCTTATAGGGACGCTGTGTGCCTACATATACTGTGTTCCCCATTGTGGTGTGGGTGTCCCTTACCATGTCCAGGGACTGCGTTTCTTGCACAGCTGAATGTCTGTCATCTCCTGGGGACTCACTACCATGTACTCAGGATAGTGTACACTCTCAGTCCAGTGGGGCTGAACCCCCGTGGTTAGCTTCTATTAAAGGGATCATTTCAAGTATTTTCACAAAGCTGTCAAATAATGAAAAGGAAACACAATTCTTGAGGCAGTCTATGGATGACCTGATGCATAGAGATTCAGCTCCCATATCTGCACCCCAAACTTCTGCCATTTCCTCACAAAAACGTACCCTTGCCCAAATCATGCAGGGTGACACTGATCCTGATACGTCATATCATGAGGGGGTGAGATAGATGCGAGTGGGAGTGATGCCGTCCTGTCACAGGGAATTCAGGCCCTCATTGAGGTTGTCAGAACCATGTTACCCATCCCTGACAAGTCTGAGGAGACTGAGAGGGAATCTTGCATTAATACAAAGAAAAAATCCTCTGCTACTTTCCCCGCTTCAAAGGAATTAAATGTCCTCTTTGAAGAAACATGGGTAAACCCTGATAAGTTTAAAATCCCTAAGAGATGGATTTCTTCCTTTCCTTTTCCTGCAGAGGATAGGAAGAAGTGAGAAAACCCGCCGATAGTGGATGCGTCTGTATCCAGAATATCACGTAAGGTAGTCTTACCGGTTCCTGGGGTGGTGTCTTTGAATGACGCTGTTGACCGCAAGATTGAGACCACTCTCAAATCTTTGTACACTTCGGCTGGGGTGGCTCAGAGACCCACAATTGCTTGCTCATGGATCACTAAGGCTATTGCCAAGTGTTCAGGTATTCTAATTGATGATTTAGATTCCTTACCAAGGGATGATGTTGTTTTACTCCTACAGCATATCCAGGATTCTGCTAACTTTATGGTTGAAGCCATTAAGGAAATTGGTCTACTCAATGCACGCACCACTGCCATGGCAATATCTGCACGCAGGAGCCGGTGGCTGCGCCAGTGGACGGCGGATGCGGATTCCAGACGGAGCGTGGATGGCCTGCCGTTCACAGGTGAGGCTCTGTTTGCTGATCACCTGGATACATGGATATCCAAAGTTACGGCGAGTAAGTCTACGTTCCTTCCTTCTGCAGCAGCACCAGCTAGGAAAACCTACTCGGCCCCAAAACTGCAGTCCTTTCGTACAGCGAAGTTTAATGGCAAATCCAAGGGTTCTGCTACCACCTTCAAAGGGAATGGGTAAATCCAGAAAACCCACAGCTGCAGGTTCTCAGGATCAGGCCTCCGGGTCTGCTTCTTCCAAACCCTCAGCATGACGGTGGCGCACACTGCCTCGAAGACAGGCAGGTGGTAGCCCGGTTGATTTATTTCAGTCACATATGGGCAGCTTCCTGTCAAGATCCCGGGTAAAAGATCTTATCGCGCAGGGATACAGACTGGAATTTCAGGAACTCTCTCACCTCCCAGATTCTTCAAATCATGCTTACCAGCTGCTCCAGAAGCAAGTTTGACCTTACAGGCAGAAATTCAAAACCTGGTACAGACTCAAGTCATTGTTCCAGTTCCTCTTCACCTACACAACAAGGGTTATTATTCCAACCTATTTGTAGTACAGAAACCGGACGGTTCGGTAAGGACCAATTTAAATCTCAAGTCATTGAACCCATGCTTACGGGCAGTGCCGTAACTAGGTATTTTAGCGCTGTGTGCAAGGCAAACGGCATTGGCATCCACCCCCCCCCCCCACACGCAAGGTAGGGGCGGTGCACGCCGTAGGCGCGCAAAAAATATATAGGAGCGTAGCTTCATTGGGAAGGGGCGTGGCCACAAAATAATACCAATTCATACTACGGTACATAGTAGACTCCATTATTCAAATTACGTTGTACAGTAGTGCCACCACACCAGGTAGAGCTACTTTTTACACATTACGGCAGACAGCGTCCCCTTTTTACACATTACGGCAGACAGTGTCCCCCTTTTTACACATTAAGGCAGACAGCGCCCCCCTTTTTACGCATTACGGCAGACAGCGTCCCATTTTTTACACATTACGGCAGACAGCGTCCCCATTTTCACACATTACGGCAGACAGCGTCCCCCTTATTACTTATTACGGCAGACCGTCCCCCTTATTATACATTACGGCAGGCAGCGTCCCCCTTATTACACATTACGGCAGACAGCATCCCCCTCTTTACACATTACGGCAGACAGCGCCCCCCTTATTACACATTACGGCAGACAGCGTCCCCCTTTTTACACATTACGGTAGACAGCGTCCCCCTTTTTACACATTACGGCAGACAGCGTCCCCATTTTCACACATTACGGCAGACAGCGTCCCCCTTATTACACATTACGGCAGACAGCGTCCCCCTTTTTACACATTACGGCAGACAGCGTCCCCATTTTCACACCTTACGGCAGACAGCATCCCCCTTATTACACATTACGGCAGACAGCGTCCCCCTTATTACACATTACGGCAGGCAGCGTCCCCCTTATTACACGTTACGGCAGGCAGCATCCCCCTTATTACACATTACGGCAGACAGCGCCCCCCTTATTACACATTACGGCAGACAGCGTCCCCCTTATTACACATTACAGCAGACAGCGTCCCCCTTATTACACATTACGGCAGTCAGCGTCCCCCTTTTTACACATTACGGCAGACAGCGTCCCCATTTTCACACCTTACGGCAGACAGCATCCCCCTTATTACACATTACGGCAGACAGCGTCCCCCTTATTACACATTACGGCAGGCAGCGTCCCCCTTATTACACATTACGGCAGGCAGCATCCCCCTTATTACACATTATGGCAGACAGCGCCCCCCTTATTACACATTACGGCAGACAGCGTCCCCCTTTTTACACATTACGGCAGACAGCGTCCCCCTTTTTACACATTACGGCAGACAGCATCCCCCTTTTTACACATTACGGCAGACAGCGTGCCTTTCTACACATTACGGCAGACAGCGTCCCCCTTTTTACACATCACGGCAGACAGCGTCCCCCTTATTACACATTACGGCAGACAGCGTCCCCCTTTTTACACATTACGGCAGACAGCGTCCCCCTTATTATACATTACGGCAGGCAGCGTCCCCCTTTTTACACATTACGGCAGACGCAAGAGAGACAGAGAGAGAAAGAGAGAGAGATACCATCTCTCCCCACTGGCTCCTCGTGCTTGCAAATGGTCAGATCCCTCAGTGCAGGCAGCGGAGAAGGAGGAGGAGGGAGGGGGACTGGAGCTGCAGCAGCGCTATGTCATTGGTAGTAGCGCCGCTGTAGCAGCCCCCTCTCCTTCCGCATTGGCTGCCCGCCGCTGAGAATGCTGGGATGAAGGAACTGCATCCCAGAATTCACAGCAGCGCTGGGCAGCCAATACGGAAGAAGAGAGGACTGCTGCAGCGGCGCTACTACCAATGACATAGCGCTGCTGCGGCTCCTGTCCCCCTCCCTCCTCCTCCTTCCCTGCCTCCGGCGCTGCTGCTCTCCTCCAGCGCGGTGCACGCGCGCGGTGACTCATTACAAGCCGCTGGCCGTGCGCCCTCAGGGTAACTGCGCTGTGTGCCAGGCACACCTGGCACACAGGTAGTTATGGCGCTGCTTACGGGTGTTCAAATTCAAGATGGAGTCTCAGAGCAGTGATCTCAGGTCTGGAGGAAGGGAAGTTCCTGGTGTCTCTGGATGTCAAGGATGTGTACCTTCATATTCCAATCTGGCCGCCTCACCAGCCTTATCTACGGTTTGCGTTACAGGACTGTCACTACCAGTTCCAGGCGCTGCCATTTCGCCTCTCCACGGCACCGAGGGTGTTCACCAAGGTAATGGCAGAAATTATGTTTCTCCTGTGCATGCAGGGTGTGAACATAATACCTTACCTGGACGACCTGCTGATCAAGGTGCTGTCCAGAGAGAAGCTGTTGCACAGCATTGCCCTGTCGACTCATTTACTCCAGGATCACGGGTGGATTCTGAACCTGCCGAAATCTCACCTGGAACCAACTCTGAGGCTTCCGTTTTTGGGAATGATTCTGTATACGGAGGCACAGAAGGTGTTCCTTCCGATGGAAAAGGCATTGGTGATCTAGTCCATGGTGCAGGATGTCCTAAAATCGTCCCGGATATCGGTACATCTTTGCATTCGCCTCCTAGGAAAGATGGTGGCCTGTTACGAGGCACTACAGTACGGAAGGTTTCACGCAAGGCCCTTCCAGCTGGATCTATTGGACAAGTGGTCCGGATCGCATCTTCACATGCAATAGAGGATACGTTTGTTACCAAAAGCCAGAATCTCACTTCTGTGGTGGCTTCAGACATCTCACCTGACCGAAGGCCGGAGGTTCGGGATTCAAAATTGTATTCTGATAACTACCGACTCAAGCCTCAGAGGTTGGGGAGCAGTCACCCAGGGGGAACAGTTCCAAGGAAAATGGTCAAGTCAGGAGGCCATTCTTCCGATCAACATTCTGGAACTAAGGGCCATATACAACGCCCTTCTTGAGGCGTCACCTCTTCTTCAAGATCAAGCCATTCAGGTTCAGTTGGACAATGTGACGGCTGTAACGTACATAAACCGAAAGAGCTGCGATATCAGAGGTAACAAAAGTTCTCCTCTGGGCAGAAAGGCACGCGGTGGCGTAGTCGGCAATCTTCATTCCGGGAGTAGACAACTGGGAAGCGGACTTCCTCAGCAGGCACGACCTCCATCCAGGAGAGTGGGGCCTTCACCCACAGGTGTTCGAGTCCTTAACACGTCAGTGGGGAATTCCGCAGATAGACCTGATGGCCTCTTGTCTCAACAAGAAGCTAAATCACTATTGTTCCAGGTCGAGGGACCAACAAGCTGTGGCGGTGGATGCTCTGGTGACTCCGTGGCTCTTCCAGATGGTTTACGTGTTCCCACCTCTGCCACTGATCCCAAGAATTCTCAAAAGAATAAAAAGGGAAAAGGTTCATGCAATTCTCATTGCTCCAGATTGGCCAACAAGGGCCTGGTACGCGGATCTACTGGAGTTGCTCCTGGAGGACCCGTGCAGCAAAGGCCGTCCGTCTATGAAGACTTACCGCGGCTACGTTTGACGGCATGGAAGTTGAGCGTCAGATTTTAGCCCGGAAGGGCATTCAGAACAAGGTTATTCCGACCCTGATCCAAGCTAGGAAAGGGGTAACGTCTAAACTTTACCACCGTATTTGGAAAAAATATGTCTCGTGGTGTGAAAACAGGAAATTTCCTGCACTGGAATTTCAACTGGGACGTTTTCTCCTTTTTCTACAATTAGGTGTGGATGTGGGCCTACGTTTGGGCTCCTTGAAAGTCCAGATTTCGGCCTTGTCCATTTTCTTTCAGAAACAATTGGCTTCTCTTCCTGAGGTTCAGACGTTCTTGATGGGTGTTCTACACATCCAACCGCCCTTGTGCCTCCCACGGCACCTTGGGATCTCAACGTTGTGTTGCATTTTCTGCAATCGGACTGGTTTGAACCTTTACAGGATGTTGACGTTAAAGTTCTTACGTGCAACACTGTTACACAGTTGGCCTTGACTTCTGCAAGGCGTGTGTCAGAACTGGGGGCATTGTCAAAAGCCCCTCGTTGATTTTTCATGAAGATAGAACTGACCTCCGAACTCGTCAGCAATTTCTTCCTAAGGTGGTGTCTGCGTTTCATATCAACCAACCTATTGTGGTTCTGGTGTTTATGGACACCTCTGCTACCGCTAAATCCCTGGATGTGGTGAGGTCTTTGAGGATCTACGTGTAGAGGACGGCTCGTCACAGAAAAACTGACTCGCTGTTTGTTCTCTATGATCCCAAGAAAATTGGGTGTCCTGCTTCAAAGCAGTCTATTGCTCGCTGGATCAGGCTTACTATCCAGCAGGCTTATTCATCGGTAGAATTAAAAATGAATATGGAATACAATCATAGGCTCTATATACAAGAGCTGTATTCTAAAACGTCTCAAAGTTCCAGGAGCCGATGACAGGTGATAATGAATAGTTAGATTACCTCTCCAATAAGGCTGAGTGGTCCCGAGCGTCCTCGGGTGAGCCCAGGAAGCCCAAATAGAACTGCAGAGTTGAAAGTACTGGCTGTGCTAGCCGGGGTCCCGCTGTTAAGCCTGCTATCCCTGGGCGTGCACCGCCCGTTGCAGTCTGTAGGGAAAGACAGGTGTGTGGCTGCTGTGATGGAGAGCCCGCTGCAGGAATATAGTGCTTAGTGGAGCGCCTCGATCTCCCAGGACTGGCACCGTCCGTTGGAGATGTAGGGGAGAGAGGCTGCTGGTTAACCACTGGCGCTGTACGGAGCTGGGAGTTCGGCTGTGTCCTGTCCTGGCAGCCGCACTGTTTGCTCCCGTAGGAGGTGAACCGGAGCCATGCGGAGAGTATCAAAGATTACAACCAGTCAGTGAGGCATAAGGGGGACCACTCAGCCTTATTGGAGAGGTAATCTAACTATTCATTATCACCTGTCATCGGCTCCTGGAACTTTGAGACGTTTTAGAATACAGCTCTTGTATATAGAGCCTATGATTGTATTCCATATTCATTTTTAATTCTACATTTAACAATTGTGTTTGAGGGTATATCCAACAGTGTCAAACAAACAGCCTGGTAACTTTACTGCAACAATTGTTACAACCTAATTGCTGCTAGTTATCTAGTTGACACTTGTAACTGATGTGAATGTAGAATATCTTTTGATACAGAATTTCAGTGAGGAAAAAGGTTTTTATGTCAGATATATATCTGGTTTATTGTGCAATTTTTATTGTATTGTAATAAATATTTTTTAATATATCAAAAAATCCCTTTTGACACTTTGGTTGTGAATTAATTCTGGATCGCAGGGTCAGTTAGTGTTGAGCGCTTCTATTTTTACCCATTTCTTCTCCAGCTTATTAGTTAGGAGTAACACACTACTCCTTATAGAGGCGCACACACTTCTGACATTTGTGATTTTATTTCTAAGTTGTTAGCTTTGTTTAAATTTTATTAAGATAATTGAGACACATTGGCGCAGCAAAAAATCTCCTTTTCTTTTTCTTATTCATCGGTAGGATTGCCGGTTCCTAAAGTTCAGGCCCACTCTGCTATGTCGGTGGGTTCTTCCTGGGCGGCTGCCCGGGGTGTCTCGGCTTTACAGCTCTGTCAAGCATCTACTTGGTCGGGTTCGAACACGTTTGCAAAGCTCTACAAGTTCGATACTTTGGCCTCTGAGGACCTTCAGTTTCGTCAATCAGTTCTGCAGGAACCTCAGCACTCTCCCACCCAGTTTGGGAGCTTTGGTACATCCCCATGGTACTAATGTGGACCCCAGTATCCTCTAGGATGTAAGAGAAAATAGGATTTCAATTACCTACCGGTAAATCCTTTTCTCGTAGTCCGTAGAGGATACTGGGCGCCCGCCCGGTGCTTCATTTCTGCACTGGTACTTGGTTAAGTTTTGTTATTGGTTCAGCCGTTGCTGTTCCTATTCAAGTTGGGTTAGCTTGGCTTTCCTCGTTTGTGTGTGCTGGTTTGAATCTCACCACTGTTCAGTTAAATCCTTCTCTCGAAGTATGTCCGTCTCCTCGGGCACAGTTTCTAGACTGAGTCTGGAAGGAGGGGCATATAGGGAGTAGCCAGCCCATATTATTAATTTCTTAAAGTGCCCATGGCTCCTAGTGGACCCGTCTATACCCCATGGTACTAATGTGGACCCCAGTATCCTCTACGGACTACAAGAAAAGGATTTACAGGTAGGCATTTAAAATCCTATTTGCAAACTACTGATCATGTGCAGAATCTTGGTTTTGTCCTGGATAGTGACCAGACATTTAAACATCAGGTGTTAACCACAATCAAATCCTCATTCTTTCATCTAAGGAACATAGTCAGAATCAAGCACTTAATTCCCTCAGAACATCTGCCAAAAGTCATACATGCATTTGTATCATCTCGATTACACTACTGCAATGCCCTCTACCTTGGTCTCCCAGCAAAAGAGTTGTACCACTTACAGCTGGTGCAAAACACAGTTGCCAGGCTTTTAACCAACCAGCCCCGTTCTAGCCACATAACACCCATTCTCTACTCCCTTCACTTGGTTGCCTGTAAAATGGCGAATCATCTTTAAGATTGGTTTACTGAGTTCCAAAGCACTACATGACCAGGGCCCAAGGTACCTGAAGCAGCTTCTGATTCCATACTGCCCCACTTGATTACTGTAATCTGTAGATGAAGGATTATTAACAGTACCTAGAATCTCCCGTAATTCATCTGGGGGGTCAAGCTTTTAGTCATGAGGCTCCGACTCTATGGAACTCACTTTCCCGCACAGTTTGAGAGGCCCCCCACTCTAGAATCTGTCAAAAACTGACTCAAGATTTTCCTGTTTACTCAATCATTTCCATAATGTCCCTTTTAGTATCTCCATGTTCTCTGTATTTTCTGAAAAGCTTTTCTGTACTTCATTGTTTCTGTACTATATTATGTTCATTCCATCTGTAAAAGCGTCTTGAGTCCTATTGGAGAAAGAGCGCTATATAAATAAAATTATATTTTTTATTATTTTTATTATTATTATTATTATTATTATTATTATGTACCTGATAAAGCTAGCCACACATACTACAGTTTTGGCAGTGATAACAGGCAAATGGTATAAATAGTGGCTTTTGTTAATAAAACACAAATCAACTGGATTATTATCTGGTGTGTTGGTGAATTCGGTTCTAATGCTGATCATGCATGGTCAGATAAAATCTCCGTCAGACCAACAGGGGGGGAAATAGGGGGATCCCCACACAGTTTTTCCAACTGTTTTCCAGTACCAGCCCAGGCTGTGAGGTCTGAAGCTAATTATGGATTTGGCATGGGTCTCCATTTTTTTCTTCTAAAATTCAACTATTTAGCAGGTCCTAGTCTGGCAGTTCCCCAAGGTGTCTGAACATTCAACTTTTAAAAGCATCTAAACCGCAGGTCAGCTTTTAGCAGTCCCTGGGTAAGGATGGCTATTGGTGTTCTCTTTATCGATGGTTACCATAGATGGAGAAACCAAAAGAAACCATTGAGGATATGTAACTATTCAATGATGCACTAACAGTGGCTGCTCAGCTGAGTGACTGCCTGCCCATTTATAAAGAAGATAGAATAGACTGGTCGCAGCAAGTCTGACTGACAGCTGAGCCTGTCAATTCAGCAGTGTACTGCTGCTAGAATGAGAACAGGGAAGAAGGCCCAGCCATGCATCCGTGCAGACTCACTCTGCACTTGTATATAAGGGAGCCGGGGGCTGTACTGCTAACTGACAGCAAATCACAGTTAGTGCCAGAGTCAAGTAAGCAAGTTGGGCGTGGGTCAGCCCCGCTGTCATCCTGCAGCATGTTGAGTCATTCACTCAGTCACTTGTACTTGAATCTGCTGGACTCAGAGATGCGGGGAATGGGCTGCTGGCTGATAGTCAAATATATCTGCACAGAAGCACAAGCCTGAAAAAAATGGTGATGGTGGTAAACTACCTGTTCCTCCAACATCAATGGTAACACTATCTGACATTGGTGTGCGACCATTACTGGTTGATGGCTATTTCTAGCCACTGGCATTTAGCAGTTGCCAGCTTTCAACAGTGGCTGTGTTTTATTATGACTGTGAATGTTTTGAATGGTGACATATTGGGGGAGATTCAAATGTTTGAAAAGTCTGTAGGGTGTCTGTTTTTTCCTGTCTATTAGATAGGGAAAAACAGACTCCCAACTGACTTTTCAAACATTTGAATCTCCCCCATTGAACCTGTCAACATTTTGGTGTCTACTATATAATTTGTTTATATTTTAAAGGTCAACATTTTGACTGTCTACGTATTCACTGTCTCCATTTCTATAGTATTTTGAATGACTAATTAATAGCCATGTCCAAATTATATACCTGTGAACATTGTGACTCCCTACATATTGATTGTCAACATATTTTCCATGTCAACATTTTGGTGGTATAAGTGCTGTACCTTATACTGTATATGTTTTAAAAGTATACATTTTAATTGTCTAAGTAACATACTCAACCCAGCTTACATATGTGATCACATTGAATACTGATCCTGCTTCAGTCAACCAGCAAAAAAAACTAGTTTAGCCCTTCAATATCATGGATATGAGTTAGCATTTATATGCAGTCAGAAGGCTTCTCTGGTTACGGGCATGATTTTATCCAGGATATAAAAGCATGATAGTGTCCAGACACTTTTGGTTTTTCTCCAATGTATGCTGCCTTGATTACAGCTAAGTTCCAGCTAAACAGACTTTAGGTGAGCACATGTGCCAAATTAACATTCATCATTGAAACCGCAGATTTACACAGCTAGTGAAATGGCTGAAAAATTGGACTTTAAGCTAGTTTTGTCCGGAAACTATACAATACACATACTGACCTGATGACCAAAATAAAGTTTGGAGAACCATATGATGATCATTCGACAGTGCAGCCACATCTAATGAGCATAAATGGGAGAGCACAATAATATGGTTACCAGCAAACACTGATAATTAAAATCCTAGTATGATGTGTATAATATGCTCTTTGGAGTCAGTTCAGTTACCTGCGAGCCCCCTTGCGGTGCTAGTAAGTGCGGTTATACTGCACTTTTGTTACCTTATGACTTCCAGAAATCCATGACTCCAGTGCAGGATTTTGCCACGAGGGGTGCAAGTTATGCCACTGATGCCTCTCTTGTTGCTAATTGTATTGATCCCTTTATTTTATGGTAACTATAGCCTAATGACAAGCACAGCAACTCTATTGTTAATAACAGTATAAACAGCATAGCTCCATTCTTTTGTGCCATATTCACAGTATAGCCTTGTACTGTAGAGGGGTGGCCTTCAGTATGCCGGCGGTCGGGTTCCCGGCTACCAGCATACCGGCGCCGGGAGCCCGACAGCCGGCATACCGACACTTATTCTCCCTCGTGGGGGTCCACGACCCCCCTGGAGGGAGAATAAAATAGTGTAGCGCGCCACCGTGCCCGTAGCAAGGGGCTCATTTGAGCTTGCCACACTGTCGGTAAGCCGGCGGTCGGGCTCCCGGCGCCGGTATGCTGGTCGCTGGGAGCCCGGCCGCCGGCATATCGTAGTGAACCCCTGTAGAGCAGTATTCACCACATAGCCCGATTTTCTGGGCCAGTAAATGCAACAGAATCCATTTCTAAATACATCCTAGTTGTCTTATCTGCATCCCCTGAGGGCTTTTTTTTTTCTTTTTCTTTTTTTACACATACATTTGCTGTTAACTGTAACTACTAGATGACCTGTATGCACTAATTGTCTAGTCCTCTGTATATGCAGTTTGTTGCTGTTAACTAGTTAGAGAGCTGTTTACTGTCTAATTTTTGCAGTTCCAGTACTTCCACTAGAAATGAGTGAGCAAGCAATCAGGCCATGATGACTAGTAATTTTTGCAATTTATGTTTTGAATCCCTAGACCATTTTCACAAGGAGATTCAGCTTAAGCTGGGTCCACACTGGCAGATATAACTGCAGTTCAATCCATCTGCAGCTTTATATGCAGATTGTGGTTGTTCATTCGCACAGAGAGATGCGCCAATATATCTGTAGATATATTGGCCATCTGCAGTGTTGCACAGCAAATGCAAATTATCTGTGAAAGACGTCTTTCACAGACATATTGCTTGTATACACCTGCAGATCAGCAGAATATATATTGGCCGATCAATTGATTGGCCTATATATCTGCCAGTGTGTACCCAGCATTAGTCAGCATCCATTTATTTATATATTTTAAAAGACCGTTACAGTTTGACAGGTGGCATGTAGCATTCTTTATAGTGTACAGATCTGATCAATGCATTTAGCAAAACACATCTCACACACTTCTCAGAATGACTCCTGCACCACTTCACATGTCTAGACCATTTGGACTTTTTTTCCTCACACATCAGGCGTAGTTAATGTACGTTAGTTGTGTAACCCAGTTTCCACATCACATTTATTTGCAGTGTTTGTTTGACAGCTCCAGGTTGTGCAGAACTTTTCCTTTTCATCAGGTCTCCCATTTGTAATTGGTTTTGCCTGGAACTGTCAACTCAAGTTTCTTACAGCGCATGGAATGAAGTGGAGGCCTCCCAGAATGGAGGTAGGAGGTTTGGTTAACTCTGTTAATTAGTGCCAGGAAGCGAATTGATCCTGATTGGGAAGAAAATGGTGACTAAACTGTATTTACACCCTTAGTTGCTGCAGCTGGGCTTTTAATCCTTTTCATTTTATTTACGAAGAAAATCTAACAATCAACCTTAAATCTGATGTCAATAGAAAGTGGGGAATCCAAGGCAGTAGGTCACCACAAAGTGCTGAATAGTTTTAAGCCCTAGAGCCTACACAAAGGATCCTGACAGTCCACATTTTCTTGAGCTTTAAACTAAGTCTTTGGTAACTTTAAAAAATCCTCTGCTTGCATGACTAAACCTATTGAAGATTTCGAGTCTAAAGCCGCCCCAGGCTTAAGGCTAAAAATGTAATTCTTCACCAGAATAGATAGGGTTCTCAAGAACTTTGTAGTGTGCCTTGGCTGATTTGTTGTGAAAGACTATGCATGGTGGCTATTGACTATGAGGAAAGGTCTCTGTGCCTGCTGTTTACTTGTTATGATTCACAAATAGGTTTCAATATAATACTTAGTTAACTACCCTGCAATCTTTTTTTCTCTTTATTTTACTTTCCAAGATTCAAGCTCTTAATAACGTCCCTAAAGTATCTTAAAATAAGTATTATTTAACATTTTTATTTATGGTGATAATTGGCTCCTGTAATTTGTTAATGGTGACGAGGGCTAGGATTTGTTGTATCTTAAATGTCTTTTATATGTTAACGTTATAATCTCACATTTTTCTAAAGCTGCACCTGGAAATTACTAGGCCTATGTACGTTTGTGGCTTCACAGTGGTTGGTTGAATTGTGAGCTATGCCTTGGATAACAGAATCTTCAACTTTATTCCCTTTGGCAACAGTCTCTGTAATGCAGGTAAAGGTTAACAGAAAGCCAGCCAGAAAAGTATATATTCGCAAAGGTGTGGTATGTTATGTTGACTGAAAGTCTACATGCACAACTGTTAGAGTCTTTACCTTAACCATTATGGCACCCTAGAGCTAATCCTAAATCTAAACATGTAATTTTAACATTTCTAGCATCTACATAATGACCATATCAACATTATGTCATTGTCGACATTTTGACTGTGTTGACATTCTGAATTTGCAGGAATCGCATACTAAAAAAGAATTGTGTAAATAGGCCTGAATCTGTTGACAGATTGCTTACATCACTTATTCCCATAGCTCCTACATGACACTTCACATGATCTTCATTACTCATATATTGCTGTGATGTCATAATAAAAGATGTCCTATCATTTGATTTTAGAAATTAACCGTATTTTATTTTGGACTCCAATAATTTTTTTTTTTTTTTACTTTAGAAGCAAATGTTATTATTAAAATATTAATACTAATGGTTTTCATTAAAAAGCAATATTTTTTTTCACCTCGCTAATTTTTCCCTATACCAAATGCTAGTCGTGTAACAAATTGTTGTTATTGAATACAGTCTTGTACTTTACACTGATGTGATGGCTGGAAGTTATATTGATGTGCTTTTTATTATTCACATCACACAAGCTGGGTAATGTTGTTAAGGAAGTAGCAACTAGGACAGAGGAAGTGAGGGGTCCAGGATCTTCGCATACTTGGTCTGTCTCAGCCATGACCATTGCTTAATTACACTGCACAGATTATGTCCACTGGCCTAGAATAACTAAGGGCTGTTTTATTCTGCAGTGACTCATGATCACGAGATGTGCATTGTAATTAAGTGATCTTGGCAGGGACATAGGTACAGAGGGGTCCAGGATGTGCCTTTGTAGCTGGAACTTTATGCAACAAGCATAGGCAGCAGCAAAAGATAGTCTGCATAATAATTACTGTAGGTGTAAACAGGGCCGGATTAAGTTTTGTTGTAGGCGCAACGGGGCAGCTATCTTGCTAATAATTACATTGTTATTATGATGTGCTGGTGATGTTATTAAAAAAAATCTAACGTGTAAATACTGTACAGCACCACAAATGCATTAAACACACTGTATTGCCCCCAATTCATATTATGCCACTGAGCCCCCCATGCTGGTGATGATAGGTATTTGTGTGGGGCCCCTGGGCAACTGCTCCAATTGTCCTGTTAATCTGGTACTGGGTGTAGACAACATGTGACTCTCCTTTTGAACTAAAAGTTGCATCATGTTGAAACTGAAACAGCGGCAGAACCATCGGTTTCCTCAGCATGAAGCTTTATGTACTGCAGAGTCAGGTAACGTGGGAACAGTAAGGTTCAGTATAATAGAATTTGCTTAAATCTTCTGTATTACATACTTCAGAGTTGTTCTACTGATGCCATGTGGGCAGAGACTGTGAGTTGCCCAAGTGCTTGAGGCTCGTGACCGCTAGAGGGAGAGCGGCTATGCCCTCTTTTCTACTGAATGCTCAGGGGGACTTGATCGTGGTATTGCAGGTGGGCATGGTTACATCTCCCCTTAACTCCTGTGCCCATGCAGAGGCCTTGGTAATCTGCACCCCCCACCTATTAATCTATCTTTTGTAGTACTAACATGTATCTATACCAGTGGTTCCCAAACTTTCTTGAATCGCGGCGCGCTAAAGTATCAGCATTTGTTTCACGGCACCCCTAGGATAAAAGTTTATTTTTTATATATTTGTGGGAAAAAATATTAAATTAAGTAAATTGTGACTACCTGTTCAGTTATGTGGTGGTATACAGTTGTGCTTCTGTTTGTCCACATGTTTTATGATTCGCAGCCACTAGCACTGGTTTTGCATATTTAAATATAAATAATTTAATTTGGTCCTTGCCCACCAACCCGAGGCACCCCTGGAGAGCCTCACGGCACCCCAGGATGCCATGGCACACAGTCTGAGAACCCCTAATCTATACAACAGCATGAGAGCTGCTTAACCATTCTTATTGCTTTCCTTTTCTACTAAAATAAATTTGTAAAAGACTGGGCATCTTCAAGATGTGTGGGTTGAAAACTTACAAATCATTTTGTAATATTTGTAATATGTGAGGGCAAACATGCATCTGTATTGCAAAAGTAGGCTGTAGGGGATGCGGTTAGTATACTGGCTGTCGGAATCCATGCGTTCAGGAGACCAACGCCAGAATCCCGACAGCCAGTGCAATACTGATGCCCAGAAACCTGACAAACGCTCGGTATTCCCACTCTGTTTGTGGGTTCACTTCCCCAACAGAGTGGAAATAGAAACTGTGGTGAGCGAAGCGAGCCACTGGGCCCAATGCATGGCGAGGGCAGCAAGCCTACGAGGGGACTCACTGCCTGGATTCCGGCAGGCGGGATGCCACTGTTGGCATAGTGACAGCTGTCATCCCATCTGCCGGGATATCATATGTATTCCAGCTGTAGCAAGACCAATTGAACTACAGTAGTTAGTAAATATTAGCTGTTTTTTTGTTTTGTGGTGGTAAGCAGTATTAATCCCCTTTTGGTCTAATTTTTAATGCTTATAACTAATTCCAGAAATGTGAAGAAATCAGTGAAATAATTTAAGAAATGTATAAAATAAGCACCTGCACTTATCCAGAGTGTGTAAGACTATAAATCTTTTATGTGAGTACTGACACCTTAATTTATAGAAAGTCTGCCTGTGACAGAGTGGACTGGACTTTCATGCGTTTGACCGTGCAGGCTTTTGGTTTTCGAAGGAACTTTATGCGTGGTGTTGCGTATCTATACTATAATCCTTGAGCCCTTGTCTTAGCAAATGGCTTTGCCTCATCCACTCTCAATATTCTAAATGGCACCAGCAGGATTGCCTTGAGTCCTGTTGGAGAAAGAGTGCTATATAAATAAAATTATTATTATTAACTGTCACCTCTCCTCTTTGCCTATTTTCGATGAGATTCACACCCTTGGTGAGCTATCTAATTTTAAGTTCAACACAGTTAAAACTAAAGTTCTCCCTCTGCAAATTGAAACCAATACACTTTTCCAGTTGCAAAATACCTTTGATTTTTGCTGGTGTACTCGCTCCCTGAAATACTTGGGAGTGCAGGTCACCAGATCCTATGACATTCCCTACAAATTATCCCCCTCTTAGAGAAAATTCATCATGATCTTGACACATGGGCGTCCCATTTCATATAATGGATTGGCTGCATTAACGCCATTAAAATGAATGTCCTCCTGAGATTTCTGTATCTCTTTCAGACACTTCCAGTTAGAGTCCCTGCTGTCTTCATGACTACCATTCAGTGTTCAAGATCAAGATTTGTATGCTCTAGCATGAGACACAGGGGCAGATGTATTAACCTGGAGAAGACATAAGGAAGTGGTAAACCAGTGATATGTGCAAGGTGATAAACACACCAGCCAATCAGTTCCAATATGTAAATTAACAGTTAGAAGCTGATTGGCTGGTGTGTTTATCACCTTGCACATATCACTGGTTTATCACTTCCTTATGCCTTCTCCAGGTTAATACATCTGCCCCACAGAGTGAATTTTGTATACTATGATGCCGCACTAGAGATGGTGGTGTAGGCCTCCCAAATTTCCATAAGTATGTATTACTTAGCAGCCACTTACCCAAGTGGTTTCCACGCACGGTAATCTCCATTTGGGAAGATGGGTCGACCTTAAGGGTCATATCCTCAATTTCCTTTACCCTTAAGGCCAGTACACACTGGAGGGGTGTGTGCTGAGCGACCTGTCACAGACTGCTCAGCTCACATTTCTCCCCCCGCTCAGTACAGTGCGATGTGTGCTGAGCGAGAGGGGGTGGTGAAATGAGCGATGTGCTAGATTGTGCCTGCATGCAGGCCAATCTAGCATCGGCGATAGCGACGCACGGGTCCGCGCATCGCTATTGCTGGGGTGCATACACACGAGAGATCCGTGTTTAACTTCTAAGCAATCTAGTCAGATTGCTTAGATTTTAAGCACATATCTCTACGTTTGTACCCCCCTTTAGTCTATTGATTGGATGCAGGCCAGACTCAGACCTCTCCCTCCTTGCCTTCCCACTACTCTTCTCCTTGTTGATTTGGGATTATTGTAGTAGAGCTTTCTCTGTGGTCCAAAACTGTCACCCCATGACTCCTTTAAGAATAACAAAGAGTGGGGGCGTGGCCACGACGGCTAAGGTATAGGCAGCAGATCCCGGGAGCTCCCCAATTAAATAGCTCCTGTACCCATCCTGAACCCCTCCGGAGTGTCTACCTCCCAGTGCTGGTCCCCCCTCACCTCTGGGCTGCGGCGGGCACCCTCGTCCGCGGTCTCCGTGCGCTGGCTGACCGCAGCGTACGACTTCCAGCTTTGCGGCCTGTGCCTCCTCCGAATCCCCGGCCTGGATTTTGGCGCTCCCGGACGCGCGACTCCCGGAGCCTCACTGGAGGGCGGGCGGCGCTGTCTGACTGCATGAGACGCCTTGGGGGACACTGATATCCCTCCTGCGCCTGTCTGACTGTGGCCCGCAACTCGTTGGCTGGAAGAAGAAGGCAGGTACTCCTGGGGAAGGGGAGAAGTGGAAAAGTGCCTGTGAACCCAGTGGCCATTTTGGGTGCAGCTCCACACACAGCCTCACTGTACAGCTCTGTCCTTCTAACCTGCAGGGGCTGCATATAGCCTAGAGCTGCCTGTACTGCTGCACTGCTCTACTATCTCACAGTATATTACCTACCAACATTCCGACTTTGCCTTCTGGGAGTCTGTTGCAAGATATTTTCTCCTCAATATTACCTTTATTTCTACTTTCACACACTGCCTGCGCTTTCCTCTCCATTGATATATTGACCTAAAGATCGGACACGGCTGCTTTACCGGTACTGAATACATACAACCTCGCTGTTGCCGCCTTCTGGTTGCACTTCTATATTGAGACCCAACCGGGGTTTTTGTAACTGCTTCTTGTTCATCATGGTTAAAGACGGCCAGCGTGCAGCTATGGCCAAACTGGAGAGGTTTGCTAGGCAACCCAACCCCAAGGTGTCACTGGCTCCTCCTCAGGGGGCCTCTCCAACACACACATGCTCCCCCTCTGCGTGCACTGCCGACTCCCCAACGGCATCAGTGGCGCCATCTATTCAGCAGGTGCTGGAGGCTATAGCGGGCAGTGAACAGCGTCTTTCCGATAAGATGGAGAAGGTGCAGTGCGATCTTTCCTTACTCCGACAAGATGTTCAGCGTATTCGTGAGAGAGTGGGTGAGGCGGAGACACGCGTCTCCAACTTGGAAGATATGTGTGGCCCCCTCAAACAATCCATGTCCGCGGTGACCCAGCAGGTTTCCTCCCTCCAAACCAAGCTTCTAGACATGGAGGGTCGGCTATGTAGAAACAATGTAAGATTTGTGGGCCTGCCTGGGAGAGAGGAGGGCTCTCAACCGGAGGACTTTCTCGAATCTTGGCTTAAAGAGATGTATGGCGCTGAATCCTTTACGGCCCAATTCACGGTTGAGCGTGCACATAGGATACCATCTCGTCCACTACCTCCTGGTGCCCCTCCTCGCACCTTCATAGCCAAATTCCTGCATTATAAGGATCGTGACTCGGTTCTCTGCCTGGGTCGTACGAAGGGCCCGCTTGTCCGCAATGGAGTCAGGGTGTCGGCTTTCTCAGACTTTGCTGAAGACGTCCAGAGAGACCGAGCCCAGTTTATGCCTATTAAACAACGTCTCCGGGACCTCAACCTCTCATACTCCATGCTGTTTCCCTCTCGGCTTCGGGTTGTGGCGGACGGGGAGACCAAGTTCTTTAATTCTCCTAGAGAGGCGGCCCAATGGCTGGACAGATTTGCGCCGGGTGCTTATCAGCTGGCTCCAGACTGACTCCCTGTGTTGAAAGTGCTGGGATCTTGACTACCGGAGGAGACGACCATAGTTCGGGGAGCCCCCCCTTTGCTTTGGTGGCTCAAGACTTTTCACTTTTGAGTAGATTTGCTTAAAGAGTTTTCGCTGAGAATCTAGGATTTTTTTTGTTTTTTCCTTCTTAGCTTTTGGAAGTTGGGGTTGGTTGTTTGGGATATAAGTATGCCGGTGTCCGGGGTGGTGTACGGGGAGGGGAGGGATAGTTGGGGAGCTGCCAGTTGCGGCTCCTCTTGCTATTTTTTGTTTTCTTTCTTTAGTTTGTTATTATTCATGTCTGTATATTTTCTGGTACAAGGAGTATGCTTAATGTATCGGATGATATGGCTTACAACGCAGGGCTTGTATATGATTCTCAGATATATTCGGAGAGATGTCTATCCATGTGGCACATAGAGCTCATCTGTGGTTATGATTAATCTGAAATTTCTGGCATGGAATGTCCGAGGTTTGAATAATAAAATCAAACACTCTTTAGTTTTAAATATGCTTAGGAAATACGACCCGGACATTGCATGTCTCAGTGAGACCCACTTAGAGGGAAATAGTTTGTTATCTCTACGACGGGCTTGGGTGGGATGGGCTTACCATGCCTCTCGTTCCTCCTTTTCCAGGGGTGTGTCTGTCCTGATTAAAAAATCGGTGCAATTTGAGTTAATATCGATCAAAACTGACCCATATGGTAGATTTGTATTCCTTGATTGCAAGCCGAGTTCCCAGCCCTATTACATTTTAGCGGTGTATGTCCCCCCCCCACTCCCCATCCCTTTTCATATGCTGTGTTGCAGCAAGCTGCCTCCTTCATAGCTTCCTCTCCTGCCACCCCGGTGATATGTCTGGGTGATTTTAATAATGTACTGGATTTGTCTTTGGATAGATGGCATTCTCCAAGGGCTGCGGTGGTGGGTAGTGGTTCTACCAAGTTTGCTGATTTTTTGGATAGTTTGCAGTGGGTAGATGTGTGGAGGCTTTGTCACCCTACGGCCCGCCGGTTCTCCTGTTTCTCCAGCATGCATGGCTCCTTTTCTAGAATCGACCTGATCCTAGTGTCTCCCGCCCCTCTCCCTGCGGTCACTGACGTCAACTATGAGGCCCGGGGAGTCTCTGATCACTCCCCTGTGTTGATGACTCTTGCTGTGGAAAGCCAGAGGGGACACTCTTATTGGAAGTTGCACCCTTCTTGGCTAACTCAGTTGGGTGACTGCAGTGACCTGGAGACTCAGTGGGGGGGTTAATTCAACGACAATACAGGATCTGCCCCGGGGACGATGGTTTGGGATTCATTTAAGGCGTTTTTGAGGGATACATATATTGGACGCATAGCAGCTCATAAAATATCCTGTAGGGAGAGGGAAAAGGCCCTTGAGGGTGAAGCCAGAGATCTGGAATCCCAATATTTGATGGATGGTACCCCTACGATGAAAACACGCTGGCTGGTGGCTCAATCGGCTTGGCTGGCCCATCTATCTGATAAAAACTCGCATTCTCTCCTGTTTAGGGCTACTAATATTTATATGCAGGCTGATAGGACAGGTAGCCTCCTGGCCCGTCTGATACATCATGATCGCCCTGGGACTACGATCACCCAAATGTCCGACAGTGATGGCTCCCTTGTGGACACCACGCCGGACATTGCGCAGTTATTCCGATCTTATTACACTGAGGTTTATAGCTCACAGTTGACATGCTCTACCCTAGATCTCCTATTATCTAAGGGGTATTCCCCTGCCCGCACTCTCCTCTGAGGCCCGTGAGGTACTGGAGGTGCCTTTGACGCTCGTGGAGGTGACTGCGGCTATTGGTATGTCTCCTAATGGCAAGGCTCAGGGGTGTGACGGAATTCCCTCCGAAGTATACAAAACTCATATTGATTTTTTCGGGCCCAGGCTCCATGCTTTATACTTAGATATTTTTGCCAATAATGAACTTCCCCCTTCTATGTCAGAGGCAGTTATAATAGTGATCCCGAAGCCCGGTAAAGACCCTAGGTTTCCAGACTCCTATAGGCCGATATCTCTGATTCCCACCGATGCTAAGATCCTGGCAAAGGTATTGGCTGTACGGCTCAACACAGTGATCACCTCCATCATTCACCCGGATCAGACTGGCTTCATGCCAGGGATGTCCACGTCTATTAACTTACGTAGATTGTATACCATTTTACAAATCCCACATGACTTCCCTTCTGACTCGGCTGTGGTCTCGCTGGACTCGGCCAAAGCTTTTGACAGTATTGAATGGGCTTACTTATGGGAGGTGATGGCTTGTATGGGCTTTGGGCCCAATTTTATTAGATGGACTAAATTACTGTACCAACATCCGACTGCCAGGATCTTGGTAAATGGCTATGTATCTCCCTCCTTTCAATTGTTTCGTGGTACTAGGCAGGGCTGCCCTCTATCCCCCACACTGTTTGCCTTGGCCATCGAGCCCTTGGCCTGTTTGTTACGATCGCACCCAGATATTGTGGGAATATGTACGGGCTCACGCGAGGATAGGATTGCTCTCTACGCTGACGACATGTTGTTGTTTTTGCAAGATTACACCAAATCTATGCCCATTCTGTTGCGAGTGATAGAGAGCTTCGGTGCTCACTCGGGTCTTCAAATCAACTGGTCTAAATCATACAGTATGCCAGTAATAGGCCCCCCTCCTACTGTTCCCAAAATTTCCCTGCCACTGTGTTGGACAACACAATTTAAATACCTCGGAATTCAAATAACTAATGACCCTTCTGATTTTATCCCTTTGAACCTTGACCCGGTCATGCAGCAGGTCGCGTGCAAATCCAAAACTTGGTGTAGGCTTCCACTGACGGTGTCTGGCAGGGTTAATCTCATTAAAATGATCATACTGCCCAAACTTTTATATATTATTCTTCAGTCCCCCGTATATATTTATCCATTATTTTTTAGGAAATTGAATATGTTTTATCCTCTCTGATTTGGGCTAACAAACGACCTAGGATACAGTTAAATACTCTCACCAGGCGACGCTGTGATGGCGGCCTGGCTTTGGCTAACTTTCAGGTGTATTATTATGCTGCTCAGCTGACTCATATTAGTGCATGGGCGCAGTATTCTGGCATTGACTCTCTACATTGGGTGTTCATTCGATGCTACTTTTCTGACCTCTCTCCTATGCAGGTGTTGCTGAGTGGGAGCATAGCTCGGTACCTTCCCCCTATTATTTTCCAGGCTTTGAAGATCTGGCGAGCCCTGAGGGACCTCTTAGGGTACGACGGCCTGGACCCGGACACCCCCCTCTGGTACTCTGACTGGCTTCCTGAACTGCATACGATTGAGGGACGGGAGGTTTGGGCCCCTAGATTTGTGGTTTCTATTTCCCAAATTTATGCAGATAGTGTACTCAAATCCTTTCAGCAACTGAAAGATGAGTTTGAGTTGCCCAACTCCTACTTTTTCAGATACCTTCAACTTCGTCATGCCCTCCAGTCCCAATTTGCTGTGTCCCCCCCACGGATCCTCCCATTTCCCATCAAGACCTTTGTAACTACATTGGGTCGAGTTAAGATGGTCTCCCTTGCATATGGGTATCTTCTTACCAAACTCCATACGGACCCTTTGACACGTCTCCGTGGAAAATGGGAGGAGGATATGGATCTAATAACTGAGGAGGACTTGGCCCTTGCTCTGGAATATCCTGCTACGGTCACCAAGTCTCTAAGGTACCAACAAATTAAATTCTTCTTTCTACATAGAACATATATGACTCCAGTTAGACTGGCCACTATTGGGACTGGCAGATCAAGTCTCTGCCCTAAGTGCGGGGTGGCTGTGGGAACATTTTGGCATCTAGTGTGGGACTGCCCGACGCTGCGGGTATTCTGGTCGGGGGTCAGGTCGATTCTGGAGAGTACAGGAGTGACTGGTGGCTTGCTTACCCCACAGTTTTGTATTTTGGGGATGGTGTGCTCTGCTTCTGTGTCTGATCCTGTGGGTCTATATGCTCGCAATGTATGTGCCTTGGCTAAGGTATGCATTGCGAGGCTGTAGATGGCCCCTGGTGGCCCTTTAGTCTCTGCTTTTAAGGACCTAGTTAATGATAGAATTTTCAAGGAACGTTATATATATATGAAACAAACGCTTCTGCCAAATTTGATAGAGTCTGGTCTCCATGGCTGGAATATCCCTACTCCCACCTAGACCCTCAGTCATAGCGGTCATTGGAATGCTATCATGTCCCTGAATTAATGTTTAATGATGTATGCTCAGTTCTTGTCTGATGAGCTCTGCATGCTCGCCTAACTCTATGGACGGCTGTAGAGGTCCTGAGTTAGGTGATTCCTCCTCACTCTGCTTCTTTCTATGTTTTCTCTTTTTCTTTCCTTTTTATTTTCTTGTTCTTTCTTCTTGGGTTAGTTTTACAGGTTAAAAACAAAAAGTTTAATGTGGATTTTTATATTGGTTGCGGATCTTGCAAGTCCATTTATTATGAACAACTGTATATATTTGCTCACTTTATCAATGACACAGCTTAATACTCCACTTGATGTAAATTCTGTCCCACAAATGGAACCTTGATTTATTTTTTACACGTGATATGTCGTTGATGTGCAATTTCTGTAACTATATCTCTATTCTTTTGAATAAAAATTACTCTATAAAAAAAAAAAAAGAATAACGAGAGTTCTTATCTGGTCTCAGTCCTAAAGCTTTTATTTTTTTGTACTTGTCACAACATAAAATGTCTTGGAGATATCACTCCTCTGCAAGTTTTCCCTAAATTCTCTGCTCTTTAAGATAGATTTGGATTACCTTCTAAATGCATCAATCAATATCTCCAAAATCCGTCACCTCCACATCTCGCTTTTAGGCTTTCGATCCCGTCTAATTTATAACCCTTTAGAAACACTCTTTCTCCTCTGATCAGACTCAAAAGCTCTCCTATCTACTGTTTATGGTCTCCTGATTGCCCATAATCAAACCCCCAAGAAACCCCACTAGCTGGCCTTGGAGAGAGACATTGGAGAGACTCTGGAGCCGGAAGAGTGGGCTAAAGTCAGATACTTGACTGCTAAATCATCTTTTTGTTTCAGGATCTGGGATAATACTTATAAACATCTATACCAATGGTACCTACCCACCTTCGAGCTATATTTCCCCAGTTAATCGGATAGATGCTAGAGAGACTCTGGAGAGGAGGGCACCTTTGTTCACATATGGTGGTACTTATGTAAAATGAGGTGCTTCTGGGACATGGTAC
The DNA here is from genome assembly GCF_028390025.1 of Pseudophryne corroboree. NCBI lineage: Eukaryota > Metazoa > Chordata > Amphibia > Anura > Myobatrachidae > Pseudophryne > Pseudophryne corroboree. Next base: position 182,896,702 of record NC_086446.1, read on the forward strand.
ATCGTTTAATTACTTCTCTCACAGGCATCTCACTCCCACACTGCCTACATGTTACAGTGATACATTAGCTCTTATTTGGCATATCTTCAATGTGGCTAACACTGCTATAGTGGCTTGGTGGAAGAAAGTAGACCCCTCCCCCCCCTCCTCTTCACCTCTATAGAACTCCATATGGCACACTTACCACTTGGATCTCTTAACATGAGACTCGCACTTGCAATTTATAATTTTCCAAAGTACCTGCCATCAGTTTTCTACCCTTCTCCCCTCCTTTCCCTTACTAATACCCCTTCCTCTTTCTCTCCACTCCTCTCCAACCTCTTCCCCTCGCTCCACCTGTTCCAACTATTCTTATATCTGTTTATTTCGTTGTGCTTTCATGTGTTGGTCTGCCGTTTCCATTATTTTATGTTCTGAGAATACCACTGCTATCCACCTGCTTGTTTTTAACTTTTCTCGTAAATCCTCAATAAAATGATTTCTAAAAAAGAAAAAAAAAGTCTGCCTGTGAAGTTAGTATATTTCCGGCCCATACATCTACAGTCCTGATTCCCCACTTTGCCGATACAATCTGACTCACTGATTAGCAGCTTTCAGGGATTGTTGATCCGTCAGTAAGATGGGAAAAATTTGAAATGTTGGATTTTTCTAGACCCCCAGCATCGGCAGAACGGGGAATTGCCCCAATTTCTCCCTGATGTATGGGCCTCATTAAGGATCTAGGGTTAAATCATGATGTACATATTTGTGGGCAAATATAGGATTTAAAATAGGATGAACAGCGCAAGTATTAAATGATTGGAATAAAACAAAATATTGATATACTGCTATAAAGGTCACAAATAAGACAGTTCTACATTGCACAAACAGCAAGTAGTAAATAATAATGACCAGAAAGCATGATATATATTACCTAAAAATGGTCCCTTAACAAAAACTGTAGCATTATTATGATTGTTGAAACTGCAACAGCAACAATGTATACAATGGAGAACAATGTCCCCTTCAGACTGCATCAGCTATCAAAGTTTGGTATGCAGTAATTTGACAGCTGAAGTGTTGTCGTGGGCCAGGTTGATTGAGTTTCCATTTAGCGCGATGTCTGAAAAACAAACTATTTTTGAGATCATTGGTGTGCTTAGTTTAATCTTTTAAAAATGGCCATGTGCAATTACAGCATTCAAGTTGTAGCCTTTACAATTTAATAGGGTCTGCTATTAAGTTGTTATCAGGCCAGCACATCTCATATCCACATTTTTACATTTTTGTCATTTTACACTGACCACGTACATTAAAGCTGGAATCTAAAGTAAGAGACAGAATGGATACTTTTTACATTAGACCCAGAAGTTGAGTAATTTCTTCATTGACCTGGGTTGAACATGTGATTGGAAAGATTATGGGGTAATTCAGAGTTGATCGCAGCAGCAAATTTGTTAGCAGTTGGGCAAAACCATGTGCACTGCAGGGGGGGGGGGGGGGGGGGCAGATATAAAGTGTGCAGAGAGAGTTAGATTTGGGTGGGTAATATTGTTTCTGTGCAGGGTAAATACTGGCTGCTTTATTTTTACACTGCAATTTAGATTTCAGTTTGAACACACCCCACCTAAATCTAACTCTCTCTGCACATGTTATATCTGCCCCCCTGCAGTGCACATGGGGGGAATTCCAAGTTGTTCGCAACAGGAAATTTTTTAGCAGTTGGGCAAAACCATGTGCACTGCAGGGGAGGCAGATATAACATTTGCAGAGAGTTAGATTTGGGTGGGTAATATTGTTTCTGTGCAGGGTAAATACTGGCTGCTTTATTTTTACACTGCAATTTAGATTTCAGTTTGAACACACCCCACCCAAATCTAACTCTCACTGCACATGTTATATCTGCCACCTCCCCCCTGCAGTGCACATGGTTTTGCCCAACTGCTAACAAATTTGCTGCTGCGATCAACTCTGAATTACCTTTTGGAGGGAATATACTACACTCATACCCCACCTAAGTCAAAGACCTTGCATTACTTATTTTCATTTCTTAATATCTTTTTCTGGTGTTTAATTATATATATTAATAACAGTAAATAAATAAATTGGCTTGCTGCCGGTTTTAATAATTTTCACCATGTTACAGGTTAATTTGCCCTGCAATCCTTTGAGTACATTCAGTAAAAATACTGTTTCAAACTCCTTGTTTCTTTCATTATTAACAAATTTGCCACTTTGAAAATTCCTCATCACCTTCTGCCCTGCTTTGTGGCCCTTCCGCAGTGGAGAAACTCTGCATATACTTACCAAACAATAAAGAGGCCACCTTTTTATTTAACATTCAATTCTGGCTTTGGAGTCGCCCCTCCTGCTGTCCACGAACTCATGTGGGAAACTGATTTTGCCATCTCACTGATTGATGATACCTGGGATGTGATATGAACATTCATATCGCCCCTTGACACACTTCTCCCCTAATTGATCTGTTGCTGGCATCACAACATTTAGTCCCAATAGTCCCTCTCATTATGATTTAAAAAGAGTAAACACAGTTGTTTGACAATAAATGGCTTCACCCAACCACTAACCGTGAGTGAAAGAAAAGTTTGTGAGTCATCATTTATATTCTCTGACAAATGGCCAGAAAATCACAAATTCTGCTACAGTATGTAAACTTATGAGCAGAACTGTGTGTGTGTGTGTGTGTGTGTGTGTGTGTGTGTGTGTGTGTGTGTATATATATATATATATATATACATACATAAAGTTAGTGACTTTCTTTAAATAAAACGTGCCCTGGGTGAAAGCCTTCCAAGAAGAAATATTTAAAACCTAGAAATTAGGGACAGTTGTTAATTCTTGTAAAGTTCACTTTCTATTCATTTTTTAGCACAATGTTCTAAACATGCTCTAGACACAATATTCCACAATTATTATCATCATTATCTTTTATTTATATAGTACCGGGGCAAATTTGGGGGTCACCACTAAGTTAAGCATTATTGTTCACCCCATGATAACATCACTACCCCCTTCTGCCCACATTATGTCTGGGCCGGTCCCAATGCCTCCAGACCACCAATGTAGACCCAGATTCACCCCCCACCGCCTACTGCACCACAATGTACTGCTCATTGTCCTAACAACCCCGTTTGACAGTTGCAAGATAAAAAAAAAAAGTTCAATATGAAAAAAATAAAAAAGTTACATGACTTCATCTGGCCAGCGGCCTAGCAGGGCTCTCATGCATGGGGAGCCCCTAGGCATGTGCCTCATTTGCATAGTGGGAAATATATGGACTATTTGCTATATGTATGTTTTTTTTAATGCACATTTATAGCATGGAATCTATGGTTTGGTGGATTTCTTGCTTACCACAAATCATGCTGTGTCTCAGAAACGTGTAATTGATGGATATATCCATTTTGGATCTCTCAGTGTACTCTAACTATACCTATTTGTCTGCTGTCCTAGACTGTATTTTCAGTTAAATTTTTGGGTATTTAATACCTCTAACTATTTCTCAACTGATTACGGAACACAGTCTAGAATGGTAATTTATGTAATAAATACTTCACACACAGCTCTATACTAAGTGATCGTTCTAACCTATATAGACTAATTGGACACTTTAGTCCACCCTAACTAACATGGGTTTATAGGAACACTTAATCACAGAGCCAGCTACATCCATTTATAATTATTTGGAATTTAATCCTATACACTATTATTAGAATTGTATGAGCCATATATTAGCACTTTTTTGTGATAACGCTGCCCTAATTGTTAGCCATTTTTAAAAGTTTACAATTTCACAGGCAGAATTTGCCTATACGTGCACCTGGAAAATATTCACAGCGCTTCACTTTTTCCACATTTTGTTATGTTACAGCCTTATTCCAAACTGGAATAAATAAATTGTTTCCCTCAAAATTCTACACACAATACCCCATAATGACAATGTGAAACAACGGTTTTTTTGAGATTTTTGCAAATTTATTACAAATTAAAAACTAAGAAATCACATGTACATAAGTATTCACAGTCTTTGCTCAATACTTTGTTGATGCACCTTTGGCAGCAATTACAGTCTCAAGTCTTTTTGAATATGATGCCACAAGCTTGGCACACCTATCTTTGGGCAGTTTCGTCCATTCCTCTTTGCAGCACCTCTCAAGCTCCATCAGGTTGGATGGGAAGCGTCTGTACACAGCCATTTTCAGATCTCTCCAGAGATGTTCAATCGGATTCAAGTCTGGGCTCTGGTTGGGCCACTCAAGGACATTCACAGTGTTGTCCTGAAGCCACTCCTTTGATATCTTGGCTGTGTGCTTAAGATCGTTGTCCTGCTGCAAGATGAACCGTCGCCCCAGTCTGAGGTCAAGAGCGCTCTGGAGCAGGTTTTCATCTAGGATGTCTCTGTACATAACTGCATTCATCTTTCCCTCTATCCTGACTAGTCTCCCAGTTCCTGATGCTGAAAAACATCCCCACAGCATGATACTGCCACCACCATGCTTCACTGTAGGGATGGTATTGGTCTGGTGATGAGCGGTGCCTGATTTCCTACAAACATGATGCCTTGCATTCACGCCAAAGATTCAATCTTTGTCTCATCAGACCAGAGAATTTTGTTTCTCATGGTCTGAGAGTCCTTCAGGTGCATTTTGGTAAACTCCAGACGGGCTGCTATGTGCTTTTTACTAAGGAGTGGCTTCTGTCTGGCCACTCTACCATACAGTCCTGATTGGTGGATTGCTGCAGAGATTGTTGTCCTTCTGGAAGGTTCTCCTCTCTCCACAGACTAATGCTGTAGACAGAGTGATCATCTGGTTCTTGGTCACTTCCCTGACTAAGTCACTTTTCCCCCAGTTGCTCAGTTTAGACGGCCGGCCAGCTCTAGGAAGAGTCCTGGTGGTTCTGAACTTTTTCCATTTACTAATGATGGAGTCCACTGTGCTCATTGGGACCTTCAAAGCAACAGATATTTTTCTGTACCCTTCCCCAGATTTGTTCCTTGAGACAATCCTGTCTCTGAGGTCTACAGGCAATTCCTTTGACTTCACGCTTGGTTTGTGCTCAGACCTGCACTGTCGTGTGGGACCTTTCTATAGACAGGTGTGTGCCTTTCCAAATCATGTCCAATCAACTGAATTTACCACATGTGGACTCCAGTTAAGCTGTAGGAACATCTCAAGAATGATCAGTGGAAACAGGATGTACCTGAGCTCAATTTTGAGCTTCATGGCAAAGGCTGTGAATACTTATGTACATGTGATTTCTATTTAATTTTTTTTTATAAATTTGCAAAATTCTCAAACTTTTTTCACGCTATCATTATGGGGTATTGTGTGTAGAATTTTGAGGAAAAAAAGGAATTAATTCCATATTGGAATAAGGCTGTAACATAACAAAATGTGGAAAAAGTGAGCTGTGAATACTTTCCAGATGCACTGTAAGTGTCACTAATTGTATTAATATACTATTAATAGCTAAGTTTTAATATACATATAAAAAGAGTGCTTCAGAAAGAGAGCCTTCTTTGGTGAGATTCTCCCATAGTTTCCTCAACCCCTTATTATACTGTACACCGCTCTCTGGTGAACCTCCAACCTTTGATATAAAACAAATAATCTAATATACATTTCATTCTAGCTGTTGGTTGGTTACATACATCGTTTCTCATGAGTATTCCTCCTGTGCATATTCTAAGAGGTCTCATCCTCCCCTATATATATATATATATATATATATATATATATATATAAAGCTGTAACACACCTTATATCAGCCCTTACAGGTGCCGGTACTAATTAGTCAGCTCTTAGGATGAAAACATGAAATGGGCTTAATGGATTCATGGATTGCAGCATTTCCAATTCGCTGGTACAACCAATCCCAGCGTTCCTGATGAGCTGCTCCCGAAGCGATTCCAATTCGCTGGTAAAGCCTATCCCAGCATTCCAGTAAAGCTGCTCCTGCAAATCCACTGCAGCGTTTCCATATTCACTGGTTAATCTCATCCCAGTGATAGTGAACCCTCAGTATTATGAAATTCCCAGCTATTCTATTGCACTGATGGTATTCACCTGGCATAGCATCCAGTCAGGTGTTCCAACTTTGCCAAACTGCCACGTCAAATGAGTAGATCCTTTATTAAGCCAGCCCAATTCTGTCCTAAGGTCCCAAGCCAAAACCCAGCAGCTTAACCTATTTCGGAGTCACAAACAACCCTAGCCGTCACAGTATATACCACAATATCTGCTTTCCTCCCTTGGCGGAGGAGACATTCCCCTGTTTCTTCACTGTGAAGGAACAGGGGAAATGTTGGTTGGTCCGACGCTGCAGTGTATACACTGCCCAATGTTGCCAACTTGTAACTTAAAAACGATTGCATCGGATGGACTTGCAAGATGAAGGGAGTATCTGACCGATTGATATTTCCGGGTCGGTCGCACACAGTATAAATTATCAGGCGGATCACCTAAATAATTGTATAATGTATGTTCAGCATAAGATATGACATCTAATAAAAATAATCTTAACTATGTTACATTCTAAAGCATATGGCATGGCTCTATTCTTGTTCAATTAAACCAACTTGGTTGATGAATAATCAAAGAACTTTAATATTAAAAGAATAAGTATCTACCAATCATAAAATATTCACAGAAAAATTGCATAATAATAGAGATATATTTTTATACATATTTCTAGTGCTGTTATCCCCTTTTCTACAGTATTAAAAAAAGGGTTAACAATATTTCTAAATTATACAAATAGAGTATTTATTGCAACGGTATTGATATAACTTGATTTTTTTACATGCTGATGCGGCTTATTGATGCTGCTATAAACTAGACATGGCTGGTTAGTTTATTTTTATGCTGGCAGATGCTTTAATGTAAATGCAGTAGATGTTTATGTGTAAATACATTGAACAATAAAATATTTTAAGTTTGTTAAACCCCAATTATTCTGATCAAGTACTTTATTTTTACTAATGGTGAATGAATCAAAATAGGCAGAAATTAATTGTTTAAGGTGGCATTTCAAGGCTTATATCATTTCCATTAGATCACTCTTGCTCCTCGTTACCCTTTTCATAGTAACTAAGCTGTCATGAATCTTGACAGAAGGCTATCATTAGTGTCTAGTCATTAAAATGTGACAGCCATTATTGGTTATTAAAGCAGTTTAGGGGATAGCTATTGCCAATCGATATTAAGTCACACATTAGTGAGCACTTTACTATTGTTTGTTCCATGGAAATGGTTGATTTTGACATTTCTAAGCTTTTTAAAGTGAGTGGTCAATAGAAAAGGTATTTTGATGTAGACCAAAGCATTTAAGATATTGCTCAATTAAACTGTCATTAAAGTATTTTATAAGAAGGTTCCATGGTTGCATTGTCTCTGAAAATGAATAATAAACCGTTTTATTTATATTTAAAAATACTTTTGTACAAAATGGTAACATTAATGATTAATTTGATACGCCAGTTTATCTCCCAGTACAAATTTTGTCTTAGGTGATTAATGGGATAAGATACCCTTCCTCTCAAAATGCAACCCCTGTTTAAGGATGGTATCTGTACTGCCCCACTTTAGTCTAGTATCAGAGGCAGAGCTTTGGATATTTATATGCCCCCATAAATATGCAAATAATTAGGACAATTCTGTATTTTGCATATGATTGCTCTAGAAAAATGAGAATGTATGGGGTCCACCAAACTGGCTATTCCAATCAAAAAGTGATTGGGATTGCTACATCAAGTCTTTAAATCAAGTATAATATCAGTGACCAATCGGGTCTTTAGATCTAAAGAGCATGGCGACGTTTGGCCGACCGTTTCGCTGATAGAACAATTGAGAGACTCTGTCTATCAATTGTTGTAGGCAGGGCTTGTCTAACTTTTCCGGTGTCAATATTTAATTTGAAAGATCCCGGCATCTGCTGATGTGGCGGGACCCAGCAGATGCTGCAGGCAAACCATTTACCTGCAACTTACTTTAAAAACATTCAATCTGCAACTTCTGCATATGTAAAAAAAAAAAAAAAGAATACTAATTGGACTGAAACCGTTAACTTTGTCACATTCTATATACTTATTCAAAATCTTTAACAGTTCTGTTTTGAGACAATCTTGATTTAAATTAGATAATAATGCAGATCATTTTTGAAGTTCGTTCACTGCACTAAGAGCTACTGCTTGTACCAGTGAACATTTGTTTTGACTGATTTTTACAACTATTTCATTGACTGTAAAAAAAAAAACCAAAAAAACAAGATATTTTGCCCCATTGTAGTTGGCAGTATAATCTGACTGACCTTGCAACTGTTTCTTTGAGTGACAGAGTCTAACATTTAATACATGCTTCCAACTAAGATTTGCTGCATTGCAACCTTTTGACTAATAGGCCTACACACTTGGCGATAATACTCAAAGATATGAACGATCTCGTTCATTAATGAACAAGATACCATTCATATCTTTGAGTGTGGAGGCACCAATGATGAACGATGCGCGGCCCCGCTCTCGTTCATCGCTGGTGCCCCGTTGCCTGTGCATGCAGGCCAATATGGACGATCTCGTCCATATTGGCCTGCACTTCTATGGAGCCGGGTGACGGGGGGAGTGAAGAAACTTCACTCCCCCCGTCACTGCCCCTCCCGCCGCCGGGTCGGCCGTATCCGCCATCAGGCAGCTCGGCGGCGGATCGCTCAATGTGTAGGGCCCTTAAGATCAAGTGTAGTAGGAGCCTGCCCTCTCTGAATGGATCAACACTAGTTCTATAGTCAGAAGGCCAGCAACAAGAAAGTTCAGGGCAAAGTGCCAGCAATGGCAGAGCATATAGCTTGTTATTCTCACTTTTTGGATAGACAATTGCTTTATTTCCCTGGCCTTTTGGCTGGGGAAGGATGGTGGGGGTGTTACACAGCAGGCTTAAAAGCCAGGGCCTTTTTTTTGTGTTTTCACATATTACGGGGTGCAGCTGCTCATATGGGCTCCTATCCCTAAGATCTAGGCGGGTTGGTGTGACCCCGATGTTCTCACCTCCCTGAACCTCTTGCGGTGATGTGGTGTCTTAAGACCCTTGCCCCTTTAGGGGACTTTTTGTTATGCCAAAATCAGTTATAATGGTACCCATATTCTTTTGAGGAGGGCCTGCAGTACTGCACCCCTGAGCTCGTCTTTGTGTTTTTAAATTTTAATTTTCTTGTCTTATGCACCTGGGTGATTGAGAGTAACATCCCGGGATATAGTGTGTGTGTGTGTGTGTGTGTGTGTATATATGTATATATATATATATATATATATATATATATATATATATATATATATATATATATATATATAGCACAATGTAATGGGCGGCACTCCAATGGATTTTGAATTTTTTTTTTTCAAAATACATTGGAGTGCCGCCCATTACATTGTGCTGTTTGCTGGGCTTTGTAGTGCCACGGGAGGGCACCCGGGTATTTGCTCTCTGCTGTAGGAGTGCCGGTCACATGTGTTTTTATATATATATATATATATATATATACATATATATATATATATATATATATATCAGAAATTATTGCATTGCATAGACCTTTGATGCATAAAGTAATAAATAAAGAGATTCAATTTGGGTGGTGCCTAAGGAGTTGACATAAAATTTTCAGCTTTTATTTGCCTGCCACACTTTACTTGTTGGAGCTGTCCAAGTTACCAACAGCTCTAATGGTTCCCACTGCAGGCATCTCTTCTTTCCATACTTTGCCTGTATAAAACAAACTCAGCAGGTGTCTGTGCCAATCACCTGCAAACTTCCTATTCAGTTGTTTAAGAATTATGCTTGTCCAAATACTTAGATTTTAATGTTGGAGAAGCTCTCATTTAATAGTTGTATGTTACAGATTTGTTTCTCAATCAGATGTTCAAACTCCCCCTTGGACAGTAATCCCTTCAGAGGATCACATCACTATACTATTAATGAACACTATTACTGTTTTTCTGTTTACTCCATAGCAACTGCATTTTCTTCAGGCATAAAACTTGTAAAGTATTGTATGTCCCTCCCCTCCCACCTCTGTTCCCCTGCTGATATATTGCACTTAAGGAGTTCCACTCACTTCAGAGACAGAATCTGAGTAATTCTGAATCTAAAGACCCCTGAATGCCACTCCATGGTGGTCCGTGTTTTCTGGCATACTTAAAAGGTTGGCAGCTCCACCCAATTGTGTCCAAACAAGGTTTCACCACATGCCACAACATCAAAAGAGTGGAGCTGAGGACTTTGGAAATTGGAAATACAGGAACAGCGTTGAATTAACTCATAGGGTGACATTGTCTTAGCTGCTGCTTTCCATTTTCCTTTCGGCTACTTGCTAACTCCTATAGTACTGTTTTAAAACCTGTTGGGTCTATTTTTATTGATTAGTTATGTTGCTGTAATTACAATTGTGTACATCTTCATTACTGTGTAAGTTTGTGGTTTAATTTTTGTGAGAGAACAGATAATCAGTTTTATAATGCAATAAATATATATTTTTCCCTTAAACTTGAATTTATTGGATTTCCAAGCATCACATTGTTGCATTCTACCTGTACCACAAAACTATACTTTAGAAGTACTACACTACTTAATTGTTTGCATATTTGTTGCAGTCAAAGAAAATCAAACTTTCAGGCTTGTGTCTCTAGAATAAAAAATAGGACAAATCTTGGCTTTACCAGGTGACTAATAATGGTACGTAGAATAGTCAGCCACTGCAGAAAAATATACAGTGTATTCCTATCAAAAATGTACAGTATTATTATATATTGTTGCATTAATTTTGGCAGAAGAAATAGGTTTGCATTAAAGGCTCTGCATATTGTTGAGAAGTTGACTTGAATGTCGATCTCCGATCCTTGTAATCTCTTAGAGATCATAGTGGTAAGGCATGTTATATTGATGGGGGTATGGATAAGACATGTTATATTGATGGAGGTTTACCATCTAATATTTATTTATTAACAGTTTTTTATATAGCGCAACATATTTCGTTTCACTTTACAATAGGAACAACAGTAATAGAACAAAACTGGGTAATAACTCATATCTCTACCCCATCTGTGTCACCACTGTCTGCCCCGCCCCTTTAGAATGTAAGCTCTCATGAGCAGGGTCCTCTTCCCTCATGTACTTTTACGTCTCTTACTTAACTTATCTTCTTTTCAATACTCCCTTTGATGGCACCAAATCTTTCGGTTTTCTGCCACCCTGATACTTATTTCAGTGCTGTTTACTGACGCAGCTATGTTTATATACCCTGTACTTGTCCTATATTGTATTGAACTGTAAGTCACTGTCTTCATGTTTTACTTATTTGTTTACTCTGTAATTGGGCACTGCTGATCCCATGTGGCGCCATATAAATAAAGGATAATAATAATAATAATAATAATAATAATAACAACAGACAAACATAGTTTGGAAGGCTCTGCTCACAAGCTTACAATCTATAATATCTGCTTTCCTAATATATTGTAAAAGCCACTGCTTAACAAGAAAGAGACCAATTCCAGTGTATAAGCCTAACTTAAATCTAAGCAAGCCTTGTGTGAACAAAGGAATTCCCTTGCTCAGCCTGGAGAGTGGGGAGTACTGGAAGAAGTGTGTTGTGGGACTATATCTCCCAGCAAGAGTAATGCTGGGTGTTCACACTTGAAGAGAGTAGCTTGGTGCTAAGAGTGGGGCCAGCTTCTGCTTCCTGGGGTCACTCCCCCAGGTCACCTAAGTCTCAGAGTAAGTTAACTTAGGTTTCTGACATGTATCCTCTTTATTTGCTTGGAGTTAACCTGTGCATATTTCATAATTGTGTGTCTTGTTATTTTACCTGTTTTTCTGTATAACTTAAATATGGAGATATTTCTCAATAAATCTAACATTTCTCTTACGTCCTAGAGGATGCTGGGGTCCACATTAGTACCATGGGGTATAGACGGGTCCACTAGGAGCCATGGGCACTTTAAGAGAATAATAGTGTGGGCTGGCTCCTCCCTCTATGCCCCTCCTACCAGACTCAGTTTAGAAAATGTGCCCGGAGGAGCCGGTCACAGCTAGGGGAGCTCATAGGCGTTTTCTTATTTTTTTGTTTTATTAGAGCATTAGGTTACATGAAGGCTGCTGGCAACAGCCTCCCTGCTTCGTGGGACTTAGGGGGGAGGTGGGGGGGGGGGGGGGGAGTAGGAACCAACTCTTGAAGTTAATGGTTCTCTATCTCCGCTGACAGGACACTGAGCTCCTGAGGGTGATGATCGCAAGCCCACGAGGTGCCGCTCACTCCCGGAGCACAGCCACCACCCCCTAACAGAGCCAGAAGATAGAAGGTGGTGAGTACAGCGCCGGCGTCCCGGTTAGCAGGTCGCCGGCGGGTATGGCGGCACAAGGCTGACAGGCTGCGCTCCATGAAGGCTCAGCAACACTAAGTGTAGGCGCTTGGAGGGGCGTCCTGGGCCAGCGCGGTCACCCTAAACTGGTCAAAGAAGCTAACGGGCTAATCCCACTGTTAGCATAGTATACTTCCGGCCAGTATAATAAAACTTGTGCGGGAAGCCGGATGCCATTACAGGGGGCGGGGCTTCTCCTCAGAGCGGATCCAGCACTCACCAGCACCATTTTTCTCCGTGCAGACATAGAAGAAAGACGCTGACAGGGAGCACTGACCCTCCACATAACTCCAGTTAGCCTCTGCGGTACCAGGGTGTTATAAACAGGGGGGGGGAGTGTATTATTAGTACTAATTAACCTATTAAGGTTAGTCAGCGCCGGGCTTTTATCATGATAACTGCCCACAGGGGCGCTGTGTGGCTGGATCTTTAGACTCTGTGACTCTCTGAAGGTACTATATCAAGGGTCTTAACAAAGTTCAGGAGGGAAACATTCTTCAAAGGAAGAGAAGTATTAAAACTCGAGGACATACACTGAGACTGGAGGGGAGGGAGGTTCAGGGGAAATTTAAGGAAAAACTACTTCACAGAAAGGGTAGTGGATAAGTGGAATAGCCTCCCATCAGAGGTGGTAGAGGCTAAGACTGTAGAGCAATTTAAACATGCTTGGGATAGGCATATGAACATCCTTACAAAGAATTAAGGTTCAAAAAGGGTTGAGACTGCCTAAAGGATAAAAAAAAGGGTCTGACTAGATGGGCCAAGTGGTTTTTATCTGCCGTCAAATTCTATGTTTCTATGTATGTTTCTCATACGTCCTAGAGGATGCTGGGGTCCACTTCAGTACCATGGGGTATAGACGGTTGCGCAGGAGCCATGGGCACTTTAAGACTTTTCAAGGGTGTGAACTGGCTCCTCCCTCTATGCCTCTCCTCCAGAACTCAGTTTAGAAAATGTGCCCAGGCAGACTGGATGCACTCCAGGGGAGCTCTACTGAGTTTCTCTGAAAGACTTTAATGTTAGTTTTTTATTTTCAGGGAGGACTGCCTGCTTCGTGGGACTTAGGGGGCAGAAGTAGGAACCAACTTCCTAAATAGTTTCATGGCTCTGCCTCTGGCTGACAGGACATTAGCTTCTGAAGGGTACTAAACGCTAGCTGCGGCTATGTGCTTACTCCCACAGCCCGCCGTCAGTGCCATTTTATCCCCTTGGCAGACTGCAGAGAAGAACGCTGGTCCTCCTCCACTTCTGAAACAAGTATCATGGTGGAAAACAGGGAAGGCACAGTGTAATTTGGTGCTATATTGTGTATTTAACATTATAAAAGGGCTACTGTTCTGTGGGCATTTTGTGTTACACAGAAATCTCTGGTGCTGGGTTGTGAACTGGCAAATCCTATCTGTGTCCTTCTGACAGATTTTACTGTGGGTCTGTCCCCTATAAGTCCCGGAGTGTCTGTAGTGTGGTTGTGCACGTGTGTGACATGTCTGAGGCAGGGAGCTCTTCCCCTGAGGGAGCCATTTTAGGAACACAGAGTTGTAATGTGGTGGCGCTGCCGGCACACCAAGAGCCTGAATGGGTGAAAGAATTACGTGATGGTGTAAATCATATCAGTAAGAGATTAGATAAGTCGGAGTCTCATGCAGAAAACTGGAGAAAATCAGTGGAAGATGGGATTTTTCATAGCTCTGCCTGGTCACCCACAGGGAATCTCTCTGGGTCACATAAGAGGCCATTTGCACAAATAGTACAAACTGATATCGACACGGACTCTGATGCCTGTGTCGACACTAGTGAGTCCAGGGAAATAGAACCTAAATTGGCAAAAAGCATTCAATACATGATTGTTGCTATAAAGGAGGTCTTAGAAGTTACGGAAGCCCCTCCTTTACCGCAGGAGAAGGCTTATTTTTATAAGGAAAATAAATTAAATGTAACTTTCCCTCCATTTCACGAGCTAAATACTCTCTTTGAGGGAAATTGGGCAAACCCTGAAAAGAAATTTCAAATTCCCAAAAGAATTCAGGTTGCTTATCCTTTCCCGGCAGAGGGCAGGAGAAGATGGGAATCACCCCCTGTTCTAGACAGTGCCCTGTCACGTTTAACTAAAAAGGTGATTCTCCCTGCGCCTGGGACGGCTTCACTAAAGGAGCCGGCAGACCTCAAGTTAGAGACTACGTTAAAATCTATGTGGCCAATGGTACGCTAATCAGGCCCTGACGCAGATTCCAAAAGAAATATGGAGGCTCTCCCATATAAAGGTGAGGCCTTGTTTGGAGATGGGCTGGATGCTTTGGTCTCTGCGGCTACCGCAGGTAAGTCGACATTCTTGCCTTATGCTCCTGCACCGACAAAAAAGACGCATCACTCTCAGATGCAGTCCTTTCGGCCCAACAAGTAAAAAAAGGGTAAAGGTTCCCCTTTCTTTGCAGGTAGAGGGAGGGGAAGAGGAAAAAAGCCCACAGCGTCTCCAGGAACGCAGGAGCAGAAATCAACCACTACTTCTGCCAAGTCTGCAGCATGACGCTGGGACTCCCGTGCGGGAGTCCGCTCGGGTGGGAGCACGTCTGAAACTTTTCAGTCAGATCTGGGTTCAATCTGGCCTGGACTCATGGGTCCTGCATGTAGTGTCCCATGGATACAAACTGGAGTTTCAAGTCGTCCCCCCATGCCGATTTTTCAAATCGACCTTACCAGCTTCTCTTCCAGACAGAGAAGTAGTAACAGCTGCAATTCAAAAATGATGTCAGAATAAGGTCATTGTCCTGGTACCCTTGTCACAGCAGGGAGAAGGGTTTTATTCAAACCTCTTCATAGTTCCGAAGCTGGACGGCTCGGTCAGACCAATTTTAAACCTGAAATCTCTGAATCTCTACCTGAAAAGATTCAAGTTCAAGATGGAATCTCTGAGAGCAGTGATGTCCAGTCTGGAGGAAGGGCACTTCATGGTGTCAGTAGACATAAAAGATGCTTACTTGCATGTTCCCATTTATCCTCCTCACCAAGCTTATCTGAGATTCGCAGTACAGGATTGCCATTATCCGTTCCAGACGTTGCCGTTCGGACTCTCCACGGCACCGAGGGTATTCACCAAGGTGATGGCATAGATGATGGTCCTCCTTCGACAACAAGAAGTCAATATAATTCCTTACCTAGACAATCTCCTGATAAAAGCGAGATCTAGGGAACAGTTGGTACAGAGCATTGCACTCTCCCTGTCAGTACTCCAACAACACGGTTAGATCATGAATTTTCCGAAGTCGCAGTTGGAACCAACGACAAGATTGTCCTTTCTGGGGATGATACTGGACACAGAAGTACGGAGAGTATTTCTTCCAGTGGAAAAGGCTCTGGAAATCCAGAAAATGGTCAAACACACATTGAAACCAACAAGCGTGTCGATCCATCAATGCATTCGGTTGTTGGGGAAAATGGTAGTGGCCTACGAGGCCCTACAGTTTGGCCTATTTCATGCCAGAGTATTCCAGTGAGACCTGTTGGACAAGTGGTCCGGATCCCACCTACACATGCACCGGAATAATCCTGTCCCCCAAAGCCAGGATTTCGCTCCTGTGGTAGCTGCACAGTTCTCACCTATTAGAGGGACGCAGGTTCAGGATTCAAGACTGGGTCCTAGTTACCACGGATGCAAGTCTCCGAGGCTGGGGAGCAGTCACACAGGGAAAAAGCTTCCAAGGAAAATGGTCAAGTCAGGAATCCTGTCTTCACATAAACGTTCTGGAATTGAGAGCCATTTACAACGGCCTTCTAAAAGCAGGGCATCTTTTTCAAGATCAACCCGTGCAGATCCAGTCAAACAATGTAACAGCAGTCGCATACATAAACCATCAGGGCGGAACGAAAAGCAGAGCGGCAATGGCAGAGGTGACAAAGACCCTCTTCTAGGCAGAAAAACATGCAAGAGCTCTGTCTGCAATTTTTATTCCGGGAGTGGACAACTGGGAAGCAGACTTCCTCAGCAGACGCGATTTCCATCCAAAAGAGTGGGGCCTCCACCAAGAAGTCTTCGCAGAGGTGACGGGTCTTTGGGGAGTTCCTCAAGTAGACATGATGGCATCTCGTCTCAACAAGAAGCTTCAGAGATATTGTTCCAGGTCGAGAGACCCTCAAGCAATAGCAGTGGATGCACTCGTGTCACAGTGGGTTTTTCGGTCGGTGTATGTCTTCCCTCCACTTCCACTGATACCAAAAGTTGTCAAGCTCATAAGAAGAACAAGGGTTCGAGCGATCCTCATTGTCCCAGACTGGCCAAGAAGGGCGTGGTATCCAGATCTTCAGGAGTTGCTCGTAGAAGATCCTCGGCCTCTTCCTCTGCGCAAGGACCTACTGCTGCAGGGTCCGTATGTGTATCAAGACTTACCGCGACTACGTTTGATGGCATGGCTGTTGAGCGCCGGATCCTAGCCCGTAAGGGTATTCCCAAAGAAGTCATCCCCACTCTTATTCAGGCCGGGAAAGGAGTAACATCTAGACATTATCACCGTATTTGGAGAAACTCAATCAAGGTCCAGATTTCGGCCTTATCGGTTTTCTTTCAAAAACAATTGGCCTCTCTTCCAGAAGTTCAAACGTCCGTGAAAGGGCTGCTGCACATCCAACCTCCTTTTGTGCCTCCGGTGCCACCATGGGACCTTAATGTGGTGTTGCAATCAGATTGGTTTGAACCTCTACAAGAGATAGAATTGAAGTTTCTCACTTGGAAAGTGGTCATGCTATTGGCCTTGGCTTCCGCAAGGAGGGTATCGGAGTTGGGGGCCTTGTCTCACAAGAGCCCTTACCTGATCTTCCATGAAGATAGGGCAGAGTTGAGAACTCGCCAACAATTTCTTCCGAAGGTGGTTTCGTCTTTCCATATAAACCAGCCTATTGTGGTGCTAGTGGCTACTGACACCTTTGCTGCATCAAAGTCTCTTGATGTGGTTAGGGCTTTGAAAATTGATGTTGCAAGAACAGCTAGGTTTTGGAAAACAGAGGCTCTGTTTATCCTGTATGCTCCCAACAAGATTGGGTGTCCTGCTTCTAAGCAGACCATTGCACGCTGGATCAAAGGGACGATTTAGCACGCTCATTCCACGGCAGGATTGCCGATACCGAAGTCGGTAAATGCCCATTCTACTAGGAAGGTGGGCTCATCCTGGGCGGCTGCCCAGGGGGTCTCAGCGCTACAACTTTGCCGAGCAGCTACTTGGTTAGAGGCAAACACGTTTGCAAAGTTTTACAAGTTTGACACCTTGGCCGATGTTTGGTCAATCGGTGCTGCAGGGTCATCCGCACTCTCCCGCCCGTACTGGAGCTTTGGTATAACCCCATTGTACTGAAGTGGACCCCAGCATCCTCTAGGACGTATGAGAAAATAGGATTTAATACCTACCGGTAAATCCTTTTCTCCTAGTCCGTAGAGGATGCTGGGCACCCGACCCAGTGCGTACTTTACCTGCAGTTGTTAGTTTTGTAGTTACACGAGTGTGTGTTACGATTATTTTCAGCATGTTGCTGCAATTGTTCATACCCGTTGATATGTGTTAAGTTGAATGCCATGTTGTGCAGCATGGTTGAGGTGTGAGCTGGTATGAATCTCACCATTAGTTTAAAAGTAAATCCTTTCCTCGAAATGTCCGACTCCCTGGGCACAGTTTCTATACTGAGGTCTGGAGGAGGGGCATAGAGGGAGGAGCCAGTTCACACCCTTGAAAAGTCTTAAAGTGCCCATGGCTCCTGCGGAACCGTCTTTACCCCATGGTACTGAAGTGGACCCCAGCATCCTCTACGGACTAGGAGAAAAGGATTTACCGGTAGGTATTAAAATCCTATTTTCTATGTTACTCTGGGGGAAACTGTATCTGACATTTTCCTGTGTGTGTGTGTATCCCACATTACCATGTCTAAGGACTCTATGTCCTCTGCTGCAGAGTGTTATCCTGAGGAGTCTATTCCATGTACTCAGGACTGCAATAAACTGTCTCAGCCTTCGGAATCCGAACCCCCATGGGTGGATTCTCTAAGGGGAATGATATCCCAGATTTCTACAAGGCTGTCACATACTGAGAAAGAGACACAGTTTTTGAGGAGGTCTGTGGAGGTGTTACAATATTTGCCCCCCACTACTTCATCAAAATCCCCACCTACATACCCACAAAAGCATACACTTGCCCAGATAATGCAAGCTGACACTGATACCGACTCTGATACAGGGGACGGTGATGGGGATATGCAAGGGGGGATGCTTCCTTTGCTAAAGGGGAGCAACTAATGATTGAAGCCATTAGGGATGTTTTACACATTTCTGAGAACGTACCTGAACAGGTGGAGGAATCTTATTTTACAGAAAGTAAGAAATCCTCGCTTACCTTTCCGGTTTCCCAGGAGTTAAACTCTTTGTTTGAAAAATCCTGGGAAAACCCAGAGAAAAAATTCCATATCCCAAAAAGGGTTTTTATTGCTTTCCCTTTTCCAGAAGAGGATAGAGAAAAGTGGGAAAACCCCCCTATAGTTGACGCTTCTGTATCTAGGTTGTCAAAAATGGTGGTTTTACCTGTTTCTGGTTCAACTACTTTGAAAGAGCCGGCTGACCGCAAAATTGAGACTACACTCAAATCACTATACACAACTACCGGCGTAGCTTTAAGGCCCACTATTGCTTGTGTGTGGATTTCTAAAGCCATAGTGAAGTGGTCAGGCACATTGCTAGAGGACTTAGATACTGTGGATAGGAGTGACATTGATTTGTTTTTACGTCACATACAGGATTCTGCGGGGTTCATGGTGGAGGCCATGAAGGACCTTGGCATGCTGAATGAACGGGCTACTTCTCTGGCGGTCTCGGCGCGCAGTGGACTCTGGCTACGCCATGGGACTGCGGATGCAGAATCCAAGAGAAGTGTAGAGAACCTACCCTTCACAGGTCAGGCTCTGTTTGGGGATGCATTGGATGCGTGGATCTCCATGGTCTCTGCGGGTAAGTCAACCTTTCTTCACTCAGCAGCACCACCAGCTAGGAATTGTTATCCTTCGCCTACACTGCAGTCCTTTCGGACCACAAAATTTAAAAAATCCAAACCCATCAGTTCCAGGCACTGCCATTTGGCCTGTCCACAGCACCGAGGGTGTTCACCAAGGTCATGGCAGAGATGATGCTACTCCTCCGCAGACAGAGTGTGAACATAATTCCATATCTGGACGATCTGCTGATAAAAGCATCTTCCAAGGAGAAGATGTTGCAAAGTATTGCTATCTCAACTCGACTACTCGAGATTATGGGTGGATCCTGAATCATCCAAAGCCACGTTTGGAGCCGACAAAGAGACTGCCCTTCCTGGGGATGATACTCGACACAAAAGTGCAGAAGGTGTTTCTACCGTTGGAGAAAGCGTTGGTGATCCAAACAATGGTCCGGAAGCTTCTGAAGCCAGCACGGGTATCGGTTCATCAGTGTATTCGCCTTCTGGGGAAGATGGTAGCCTCCTACGAGGCTCTTCAGTACGGAAGATTCCATGCGAGGTTCTTCCAACTGGATCTCCTAGACAAATGGTCAGGATCACACTTTCACATGCACCAGCGGATATGCCTGTCCCCGAAAGACAGAAGTACACTCCTCTGATGGCTCCGAGCTTCTCACCTACTCGAAGGCCGCAGGTTCGGGATTCAGAACTGGATCCTTCTAACCACGGATGCAAGTCTCAGAGGTTGGAGAGCTGTCACCCAAGGGGAAAATTTCCAAGGAAGGTGGTCCAATCAGGAATCTCTCCTTCCGATAAACGTTCTGGAACTAAGGGCCATTTACAACGTCCTTCTACAAGCGGCATATCTTCTGCAAACTCAAGCCATTCACGTTCAGTCGAACAACGTCACAGCGGTGTCATACATAAACAGACAGGGCGGAACAAAGAGCAGAGTTGCGATGTCAGAGGTAACAAGAATCCTCCTTTGGGCAGAAAAGCACGCGGTGGCGCTGTCAGCAATCATCATTCCGGGAGTTGACAACTGGGAAGCGAACTTCCAGGAGAATGGGGCCTCCATCCGGAGGTGTTCACAGATGTGGGATGTACCTCAGATGGGGTGTGCCTCAGATAGACACGATGGCCTCTCGCCTCAACAAGAAGCGTCGGAGGTACTGTTCCAGGTCGAGAGACCCACACGCAGTGGCAGTGGATGCACTTGGAACTTCCGTGGATGTACCAGTCAGTGTATGTGTTCCCTCCACTTCCGCTCATCCCATGGATTCTCAAGCTCATAAAAAGAACAAGAGTTCAGGCAATCCTCATTGCTCCGGACTGGCCAAGACGGGCTTGGTACGCGGATCTTCTGGAATTACTGCTGGAGGATCCAAGGCCGTTCGCCTATCAAGACTTACCGCGGCTACGTTTGGCGGCATGGAGGTTGAACGCCAGATCTTAGCTTGGAAAGGCATTCCGAAAAGGTCATTCTTACCCTGATACAGGCTAGGAAGGGAGTAACGTAAAAACATTACCATCGGATTTGGAAAAAGTATGTGTCTTGGTGTGAATCCAAAAAGTTTCCTGCGGTGGAGTTTCAACTGGGATGGTTTCTCCTTTTGCTGCAAGCAGGTGTGGATGTAGGCCTACGTTTGGGCTCCATAAAGGTCCAGATTTCGGCCTTGTCCATTTTCTTCCAGAAACAATTGGTGGCTCTTCCTGAGGTTCAGACATTCTGGAGACGGGGTTCTACATATTCAAACAATACTAAAAAATTCCCTGGCGCTTGTATAGTCAATTATCCTGCTCGTTTCTACAATTAAATAATAATAATAATATCAATAAGATTACAGCTGCTCCCAAACGGTACTACTGAGATACCAAAAATTATGTTTATATGGAAAAAAAGGATATATAGTATATAAATATATATCAGGAAGCGCTCTATCTTTTAGGAACCTGATGGTGCAGGTTTGGACTTTCCCCGACCTCCTCTAAAGAAGGTGGGAGGGGGTTTGGATTTTTTAAATTTTGTGGTCCGAAAGGACTGCAGTGTAGGCGAAGGATAACAATTCCTAGCTGGTGGTGCTGCTGAGTGAAGAAAGGTTCTCTAGGAGCGCTTCCTGATATATATTTATATACTATATATCCCTTTTGTTCTACATATTCAACCACCGTTTGTGCCGCCTACGACACCAGCCTGGACCTCCAGGCTGGGAGGTCCACTGTCATGCTGACGATTTTGAGGAAACAGAACCTGGTTTCTGTTCCTGGGAACCTGATGGTGCAGGTTTGGACTTTCCCCGACCTCCTCTAAACAGGCGCTTGTATAGTCAATTATCCTGCTCGTTTCTACAATTAAATAATAATAATAATATCAATAAGATTACAGCTGCTCCCAAACGGTACTACTGAGATACCAAAAATTATGTTTATATGGAAAAAAAGGATATATAGTATATAAATATATATCAGGAAGCGCTCTATCTTTTACCCAGGGGTCCAGACATGATGACGCCCATACGTGACTGAAAGCTTTTAGTCTCGCGCCCACCTGCCCGACCTCCAGGCTGGGAGGTCCACTGTCATGCTGACGATTTTGAGGAAACAGAACCTGGTTTCTGTTCCTGGGAACCTGATGGTGCAGGTTTGGACTTTCCCCGACCTCCTCTAAAGAAGGTGGGAGGGGGTTTGGATTTTTTAAATTTTGTGGTCCGAAAGGACTGCAGTGTAGGCGAAGGATAACAATTCCTAGCTGGTGGTGCTGCTGAGTGAAGAAAGGTTCTCTAGGAGCGCTTCCTGATATATATTTATATACTATATATCCCTTTTGTTCTACATATTCAACCACCGTTTGTGCCGCCTACGACACCAGCCTGGACCTCCAGGCTGGGAGGTCCACTGTCATGCTGACGATTTTGAGGAAACAGAACCTGGTTTCTGTTCCTGGGAACCTGATGGTGCAGGTTTGGACTTTCCCCGACCTCCTCTAAACAGGCGCTTGTATAGTCAATTATCCTGCTCGTTTCTACAATTAAATAATAATAATAATAATATCAATAAGATTACAGCTGCTCCCAAACGGTACTACTGAGATACCAAAAATTATGTTTATATGGAAAAAAAGGATATATAGTATATAAATATATATCAGGAAGCGCTCTATCTTTTACCCAGGGGTCCAGACATGATGACGCCCATACGTGACTGAAAGCTTTTAGTCTCACTCCCACCTGCCCGACCTCCAGGCTGGGAGATCCACTATCATGCTGACGATTTTGAGGAAACAGAACCTGGTTTCTGTTCCTGGGAACCTGATGGTGCAGGTTTGGACTTTCCCCGACCTCCTCTAAAGAAGGTGGGAGGGGGTTTGGATTTTTTAAATTTTGTGGTCCGAAAGGACTGCAGTGTAGGCAAAGGATAACAATTCCTAGCTGGCGGTGCTGCTGAGTGAAGAAAGGTTCTCTAGGAGCGCTTCCTGATATATATTTATATACTATATATCCCTTTTGTTCTACATATTCAACCACCGTTTGTGCCGCCTACGACACCTTGGGATCTTAATGTGGTGCTGCAGTTCCTGCAATCGGATTGGTTCGAACCTCTTACAGGACGTGGACGTAAAGTTTCTTACTTGGAAAGCGGTCACACTGTTGGCATTGGCGTCTGCTCGACGTGTGTCGGAATTGGGGGCATTATCATGCAAGAGCCCCTTTTTGATTTTCCATGAGGATAGAGCTGAGCTCAGAACGCTTCAGCAATTTCTTCCAAAGGTTGTGTTGGCCTTTCATATTAATCAACCTATTGTGGTGCTAGTGGCTACTGACTCCTCAATTACCTCAAAGTCCTTGGATGTTGTGAGGGTTTTGAAAATATATGTGAAGAGAACTTCTCGTCACAGAAAGTCGGACGCTCTATTTGTCCTTTATGATCCCAACAAGGTTGGGTGTCCTGCTTCTAAGCAGACAATTTCTCACTGGATCAGATTAACCATCCAACACGCTTATTCTATGGCAGTATTGCCGTGTATGAAATCTGTTAAGTCCCACTCTAATCATAAAATGGGTTCTTCCTGGGCTGCTGCCCGGGGTGTCTCGGCTCTTCAGCTTTGCTGAGCAGCTACTTGGTCAGGGTCGAACACGTTTGCTAAGTTCTACAAGTTCGATACTTTGGCCTCTGATGACCTAAAGTTCTGCAGGAACCTCAGCACTCTCTCTCCCGTACTGGGAGTTTTGGTACATCCCCATGATACTAATGTGGACCTCAGCATCCTCTAGGACGTAAGAGAAAATAGGATTTTAATTACCTACCGATAAATCCTTTCCTCGTAGTCTGTAGAGGATGCTGGCCGGCCACCCAGTGCTTCATATTCCTGCATTGTTACTTGGTTCAGTTTGTTAGTTCGTTGCTGAATCGTTCCAAGTTGGTTAGCTTGGCTTTCCTTTTGTTGTACGTGTGAGCTGGTGTGAATCTCACCACTATCTGTGAATTTCCTACTCTCGAAGTATGTCCGTCTCCTCGTGCACAGTTTCAAGACTGAGTCTGGTAGGAGGGGCATAGAGGGAGAAGCCAGCCCACACTATTAATCTCCTAAAAAGTGCCCATAGCTGCTAGTGGACCAGAATCACACCATAGTAAAGCTGTGTGCACATTGTACAATAAACAGGCCAAACTAATGATTACCAAATGCTCGTCCCCAATATCTGAGAGTGTACACAGCTCCCCCAGGTCTACAATCATTTGTATTGGCTCATCTGATCGGGTCTGCACGCACAATATTTTATCAAACCATGAGCCAATTTCTATAGCATTATATCAGGTGTTATCTATCTCGGCGGACGGGGGTACCGACCGTGGCATCCCGATGATCAAAATCCTGACAGGGGAAGGTAAGTATACTTACCATCCCACATTGGCCCCCTAACCCTACCTGTTTGTAGCCTAACCATTGCCACTATAATTGCTAAAAATGTTTCAGAGGGGATTCTAAGAATCCATTTGTCCATCGACAGTGATGCATATAGAAAGTGTACTGTAAATGATAACTTTTATCTATTAATTTTTCTAGCTTTTTCAGCTGTACAGCTTAATTATATTTAAACAAGTGTTTGTGCCAGTCTGTAATACTTTCTAGTTCATTTATTTGTTTGGTCATGTGCGAAACTTTAATGAAGATGCGCTGTGCCTTCTATAGTGCACCAGTGTCATCACATGAAAATGTGTGCTCAGTGCTAAAAAGCTGTCACCAGATAATGAGAACCAGTGTATGTATGTTCTATTTGTCCTTTCTAGGCTTACTTCTATGAAGGCTTTGTTTTGATGGTGTAAATACTGTAATTTATTTAGTGACAATAATAAAAAAAATACTGAACCACAAGTGGTCGTGGATTTCCCGACTTCCTCTCACTATACAGCACTTCTGGCCGTAAGGCTTTTTCCTTCATTTTGTTTTTTAAACTGTAAAGAGTAAAATAAAAGCATGTACCACCATTGCTTAACTCTGGTCTGTGTTGTTGGTATAAATTAAAGTAGGTTACAAATCTCACCACCTAAATTGACATGAAATGAATACTGCAATTGACATGTACAGAGACATCACTGCTAGATAATAATAATATATATATATAATGTGTATATATGGAAAGGAAAAATCGGGCAATAAATGAAGGCAGGGTTATTGTTGAACCCAGGCCCCTTCCACAAGCCCAGGCCCGAGTAATTTGTACCAGTTCCCCCCTCCCCATGCAGATTTATTTAGATTCCAAGTGCTAATTCTATATTTTCTCCGCTTTACAATAAGGTGCTACTTCAACAGAAACTGAAGTGCAAATAATAGAGCTGATAGACGAACAGATACGTAGTAACCTGCCTGTTGGGTAGTATTTATGTGGCCGGGGGTCAGAAGACCAATGGTCACATGACCACCCCCAACAACCCGCCCCCTCACTATCCTGACGATCAGCATGCCGACCAACAGGGACTATTTCCACTCGTGGGTGTCCATGACACCCATAGAGTGGGAATAGAACCCGTGGCGACCGTCAGTCAGCCATACCACACCCTACCTGTTACCTATAGTAGTTTAACAGTTGAGGATGCTTAAAGTATATAATCCGTGGAAGTGCAATCCCATGTGATTTCCTCATTTTATATATTTGACTTTCGCTGGCATCATCCCATACCACCTAAAAATTGTGTGTGATGGAGGTGATTTAGAAATGGAAGCAGTTTGCCTCACTGCTGCATCTTTTGGCGCAGCAGCAATGCGAAAATAAGATAATATGATAAATATGATAATGCTAGCCGATATTCTAATGTTGCTGCCGACGGAGGCAACAAGTTAATTTCAGCTCGCTACCCCCGGGGGTAGCGAACTGAAATGTGCGTAAAGAGATCTGTTTGGGCGCCCAAACAGATCTTTTCTTCTGCGGCCAAAGACACAGCCATTGCATTACTTGCGTAAATGTCTGCTTTCTGAGGGTTACTCAGGATGGCCGTGTATTCCAGGATTGTGGGGCAGGAATTGGGTGACAGAAGACACGGACACTAGCCTCTGCTCGCCAACAAAACAAGGGTGACATGCCCCCAAGTTTTTATGTTAATATATCTTACTGTGGTTTTAAAACCTTTGGTAAAACATTTTATTTTAGATATCACATATCTATATAAGTGAGAAAGTGTGTGTGTGTTTCTCTCTGTCTATGGCCCTCATTCCGAGTTGTTCGCTCGCTAGCAGATTTTAGCAGCATTGCACACGCTAGGCCGCCGCCCTCTGGGAGTGTATCTTAGCTTAGCAGAATTGCAAACAAAAGATTAGCAGAATTGCGAATAGAAAATTCTTAGCAGTTTCTGAGTAGCTGGAGACTTACTCCTACAATGCGATCAGCTCAGCCCATTTCGTTCCTGGTTTGACGTCACAAACACGCCCTGCGTTCGGCCAGCCACTCCCCCGTTTCTCCAGACACTCCCGCGTTTTATCCTGGCACGCCTGCGTTTTTCCGCACACTCCCAGAAAACGGTCAGTTTCCGCCCAGAAACACCCACTTCCTGTCAATCACTCTCCGATCACTTCAACGATGAAAATTCTTCGTTCGGACGTGAGTAAATCTACTAAGTTTAGTGCTAAAATACTTAGCGCATGCGCACTGCGTACCATGCGCATGCGCATTTTTGCCTTAATCGCTCCATTGCGAAAATCGGCAGCGAGCAAACAACTTGGAATGACCCCCTATATGCCTTTCCTATATGAACAGCCAGAGTTTTGTACCTTGCGCCACCAAATTTGGCATGGTGGTGTAGTTTGACCTGGATTAGGTTTTTGCTTTGGTTTGAACTTTGTCAGAGCCATAGAGGTCTGCATGGTGGCCACCAACTAAGAGTCTCTGAATTTATATTTTTGTTTAAGCAACTTCGCTCAGGATGTCTCCAGCAGTAACACAAATTTGACAATCTGTTAATGCTGCAAGAACTGCAGTTCTCACATTACCATGGCAAGACTTTAATCATGCTGCATTTCACTATGATTCAAATATCCAATATGAGATGCACCATAAGGTAAATATTGGGAACGGGTAGCAGTTGATTTATCGACGGACACAATACCTACGGTCATAATCCCGACAGCCATTGACTGACAGTCAAAATACCAACATTCATTTTGCCGACATGTTCAAAATGCCGACATATGCAGAATACCGACATTTGAATTGGCAACGTGTCAAAATGACGACATGCATTTTTAGGCAATTTTCGGCCAAAAAAGACTTGTTCATACTTTACCATCCCAGTGGACCTGGAGAGGGAGTATAATAGTGTGCTGTGGGCAGCGACACACCGTGCCCAAAGCGCTCACCATGCGAGGGGATGGTGTCCATGTTGACCTATGTCGACACTAACACAACCCCCCCCCCCCAGAACACTCATGTCAGTATTTTGACATGTCGGCATTTCAAATGTCGGTTTTCTGACTATGTTGGCATTTTGAACATGTCGCCATAACGATTGTTGGTATTTTGACCGTGGCGGTATTTTGACTGAAAGCCAATAGCTGCTGGGATTATGACCGTCTGTATTGTGTCCGTCTGTAAATTATACTGAACCCTTGAGAACATGTCCAGGGAATGCATGCACTGCAGTGCTAAGACATGGAGCAGAGAAGCACCTGGTATGTGTTGCTGTGAGAGCAAGGTGAAACTACCCTGGCAAAGCCAGGTACCCCAGCTACTCTAAAATAAAGCAATCATAAGACAGTAGGCATATGTCTGCGTATTCATAATAATTAGTCTGAAAGAAATTGTTTAGCTTTATTCCAGGACTGTCATTTGATTTAAATACTCAGAATTATCAGAAATCGTGTGATAATGATACCTCACCTATAATTTAGGAGTGTGTCTTTTTCCCCTTTTTAGTCCTTTGTCTACGCTATTGTAACATTTTCTGTATCTCTCACTTGAATGTGTCCAACTTTCACTATTAGTGAAACCCAAAGACTATTATGTAAACCTGACTGTGAGAGAACATTGGTCAAGTGGTGACCGTAGTTATGTCCTTAGGAGTTTACTTATAAAATTTGAACATATTCAAAGTTTAAATATTTTATAAGATTCCCACAAATCTTAGATACAACCTTCAAACAATAATAAGGCCCCAGGATGCACTTTTGCAGCTTGTGGCTTTGCTGCCAGCATCTTCTCGCCTGTTTGATTAAGGTTTATCCTCTACTGACAGATTACCATTGGAAAAGGCCTCTGGCTGTGCCGCACAGAATGAGTTAAGCTAAGGATTAACCAGTGCACTCTCACTAATACAGCCAAACTGACAACAAGATCAAAGGCTTTTACAGAAACACTGAGCAATTTAGCGAAGTGTCCCTCATTGAAACAGCAGACACAAGTAGAATAAGAACGTTTAGCAGCTTCCCAAGCAGAAGGTAGTAAAACTTGTTTGTACATGTTATCTTTATTTCTGTTCTATACATGATTTGTGTATATATATATATATATATATATATATATATATTTTTTTTTTTTTTTTTTTACAAAATAAAGCATGCAATAGCAAAATAACATTTGACCAGTATTTGCTTAAGGGCAGAATATTGCAACACTGACTAAACATATAGACTTGCAGTATGTTATTTACAGCGGTTCTTCAAAGTTTGTAAACCCTTCAGAATGTTCTATATTTGTGCTGAAATTTGACCAAAAACTACCTCAGATTTTCACACAAGTCCTTAAAGTATATAAAGAGAACCAAATCAAACAAATGAGACAAAAATATTAGACGTGTTAATTGTTTTTTTATTGAGGAAAATTATCCAATATCACATATCTGTGAGTGGCAAAAGTATGTGAACCTTTGCTTTCTGGTATGACCCCCTTGTGCAGAAATAACTGCATGTAAATGTTTCCAACAATTCTTGGTCAGTCCTGAACATCGACTTGGTGGAATTTTATCCCATTCCTCCATACAAAGCAGCTTCAACTCCGTCATATTGGTGGGTTTCCTCCCATGAACTGCTCGTTTCAGGTACTTCCACAACATTTCGATTGGATTGAGGTCAGTACATTGACTTGGCCATTCAAAAACTTAAAATGTATTCTTTAACGATTATTTGGTCGAATGACTTGTGTGCTTTGGGTGGTTGTCTTGCAGCATTACCCACATTCTCTTGAGATGCAGCTCATGGACAGATGTTTTGACATTTTCCTTTAGAATATTCTGGTATAATTCAGAATATATTGTTTTATCAATAATGACAAGTCGTCCTGGGCCAGATGCAGCAAAACAGGCCCAAACCATGATACCACCACCACCACCACCACCACCACCACCACAGTGTTTCACAGATGGTATGAGTTTTTTATACTGGAATGCAGTATTCTCCTTTCTCCAAACATAACACTTTTCATTTAATCTGAAAAGCTCTGTTTTGGACTCATCTGTCACTCAGGTGTTGTTTTTGGAGAGCAGCGGCTTTCTCTTTGCAATCCTGCCATGCACACCATTGTTTTTCAGTGTCTTCCTGATGGTGGACTCATGAACATTAACATTAGCTAATGTAAGAAAGGCCTTCAGTTGCTTAGAGGTTTACCTTGGGTTCTTTTGTTACCTTGAAAACTATTAGACACCTTGCTCTATGCATGCTCTTTGTGGTCGACCACTCCTGGGGAGGGTAATAATGATCTGGAATTTCCTCTATTTGTACACAATATGTCTGACTGTTGATTGGTGGAGTCCAAACTCTTCGCAATGGTCCAGCCTGATGAGCATAAACAACTCTTCTGAGGTCCTCAGAAATCTATTTTGTTCGTGGCATGATACATTTCCAGACTTTGAGAGATCCCTGCTCTTTTAAAAAGATAGGTTGTCCACTCTCACCTGATTGTCATCCCATAGATTGAAAATACCTGACTAATTTCACCTTCAAAATAGGTATAGCTAAGAAGGATTCAAAAACTTTAAAGCATCACTGTATGTTGAGATTGGAACAACCTTCTAGAAAAGCATCATGAATTAAGCTTCAGCATGTCTAAATCTACTTTCTTGACTCTTATCTGGACTTTTTCCCTGACAACTGCGGTGCAATGAGTGACAAGCGCAGTGAATGATTCCACTAAGACATTTCAGCAATGGAACGAAGATATCAGGATAGTTAAAATTCTTCTAATCTTGTTGACTACTTCGACATGAGAGGCCCAAAAGAGGAGTACAAGCGACAAGCAAAACGAAAGCACTCTCATGAATAGGCAGCTATTTGAGAAAGTCCTTTCCTTTCGGGTGCCGTATGTTTCATTTTGTGATTTGCGATTTATTGAATTGAAACAACTGTTATTTGTGTTGTATCAAAAAGATATCAGATTATTTTACAATTGCTTTTCACTATGACTATGTTACTGAATTATATATTGCGCAAGTAGTGTAGCTTAAATCTAGAGCTAATAAATACATTTCTCTAACGTCCTAGTGGATGCTGGGGACTCCGTCAGGACCATGGGGAATAGCGGCTCCGCAGGAGACAGGGCACAAAAGTAAAAGCTTTAGGATCAGGTGGTGTGCACTGGCTCCTCCCCCTATGACCCTCCTCCAAGCCTCAGTTAGATTTTTGTGCCCGGCCGAGAAGGGTGCAATCTAGGTGGCTCTCCTAAAGAGCTGCTTAGAGTAAAAGTTTTGTTAGGTTTTTTATTTTCAGTGAGTCCTGCTGGCAACAGGCTCACTGCATCGAGGGACTTAGGGGAGAGAAGTGAACTCACCTGCGTGCAGGATGGATTGGCTTCTTAGGCTACTGGACACCATTAGCTCCAGAGGGAGTCGGAACACAGGTCTCACCCTGGGGTTCGTCCCGGAGCCGCGCCGCCGACCCCCTTGCAGATGCCGAAAAGTGAAGAGGTCCAGAAACCGGCGGCAGAAGACTTTTCAGTCTTCATAAGGTAGCGCACAGCACTGCAGCTGTGCGCCATTGTTGTCAGCACACTTCATAACAGCGGTCACTGAGGGTGCAGGGTGCTGGGGGGGGCGCCCTGGGCAGCAATGATAGTACCTTATTCTGGCTAAAAATACATCACATATAGCCCCTGGGGGCTATATGGATGTATTTAACCCCTGCCAGGTCTCAGAAAAACGGGAGAAGAAGCCCGCCGAAAAGGGGGCGGGGCCTATTCTCCTCGGCACACAGCGCCATTTTCCCTCACAGAAATGCTGGTGGGAAGGCTCCCAGGCTCTCCCCTGCACTGCACTACAGAAACAGGGTTAAAACAGAGAGGGGGGGCACTGATTTGGCGATATGACTATATATATTAAAATGCTATAAGGGAAAAGCACTTATATAAAGGTTGTCCCTGTATAATTATAGCGTTTTTGGTGTGTGCTGGCAAACTCTCCCTCTGTCTCCCCAAAGGGTTAGTGGGTCCTGTCCTCTATCAGAGCATTCCCTGTGTGTGTGCTGTTTGTCGGTACGTGTGTGTCGACATGTATGAGGACGATGTTGGGAGGCGGAGCAAATTGCCTGTAATGGTGATGTCACTCTCTAGGGAGTCGACACCGGAATAGATGGCTTATTTAAGGAATTACGTGATAATGTCAACACGCTGCAAGTCGGTTGACGACATGAGACGGCCGGCAAACATATTAGTATCTGTCCAGGCGTCTAAAACACCGTCAGGGACGTTATAATGCCCATTTTACCTCAGTCGGTCGACACAGACACAGACACGGACACTGACTCAAGTGTCGACGGTGAAGAAACAAACGTATTTTCCTTTAGGGCCACACGTTACTTGTTAAGGGCAATGAAGGAGGTGTTACATATTTCTGATACTACAAGTACCACAAAAAAGGGTATTATGTGGGGTGTGGAAAAACTACCTATAGTTTTTCCTGAATCAGATAAATTAAATCAAGTGTGTGATGAGGCGCGGGGTTCCCCCGATAGAAAATTATTGGCGGTATACCCTTTCCCGCCAGAAGTTAGGGCGCGTTGGGAAACACCCCTTAGGGTGGATAAGGCGCTCACACGCTTATCAAAACAAGTGGCGGTACCGTCTCCAGATACGGCCGCCCTCAAGGAGCCAGCTGATAGGAGGCTGGAAAATATCCTAAAAAGTATATACACACATACTGGTGTTATACTGCGACCAGCGATCGCCTCAGCCTGGATGTGCAGCGCGGGGGTGGCTTGGTCGGATTCCCTGACTGAAAATATTGATACCCTTGACAGGGACAGTATTTTATTTACTATAGAGCATTTAAAGAATGCATTTCTATATATGCGAGATGCACAGAGGGATATTTGCACTCTGGCATCAAGAGTAAGTGCGATGTCCATATCTGCCAAAAGATGTTTATGGACACGACAGTGGTCAGGTGATGCAGATTCCAAACGGCACAAAGATGTATTGCCGTATAAAGGGGAGGAGTTATTTGGGGGTCGGTCCATCGGACCTGGTGGCCACGGCAACTGCTGGGAAATCCACCGTTTTTACCCTAAGTCACATTTATGCAGAAAAAGACACCGTCTTTTCAGCCTCAGTCCTTTCGTCCCCATAAGCATATCTGCCCAGGGATAGAGGAAAGGGAAGAAGACTGCAGCAGGCAGCCCATTCCCAGGAACAGAAGCCTTCCACCGCTTCTGCCAAGTTCTCAGCATGACGCTGGGGCCATACAGGACCCCTGGATCCTACAAGTAGTATCCCAGGGGTACAGATTGGAAAGTCGAGACGTTTCCCCTCGCAGGTTCCTGAAGTCTGCTTTACCAACGTCTCCCTCCGACAGGGAGGCAGTATTGGAAACAATTCACAAGCTGTATTCCCAGCAGGTGATAATCAAAGTACCCCTCCTACAACAAGGAAAGGGGTATTATTCCACACTAAATTGTGGTACTGAAACCAGAAGGCTCGGTGAGACCTATTCTAAATCTGAAATATTTGAACACTTACAAAGGTTCAAATCAAGATGGAGTCACTTAGAGCAGTGATAGCGAACCAGGAAGAAGGGGACTATATGGTGTCCCGGGACATCAGGGTTGCTTACCTCCATGTCCCAATTTGCCCTTCTCACCAAGGGTATCTCAGGTTCGTGGTACAGAACTGTCACTATCAGTTTCAGACGCTGCCGTTTGGATTGTCCACGGCACTCCGGGTCTTTACCAAGGTAATGCCCGAAATGATGATTCTTCTTCGAAGAAAATGGACGACCTCCTGATAAGAGCAAGGTCCAGAGAACAGTTGGAGGTCGGAGTAGCACTATCTCAAGTAGTTCTACGACAGCACGGGTGGAATCTAAATATTCCAAAACCGCAGTTGTTTCCGACGACACGTCTGCTGTTCCTAGGGACTGGACACAGTCCAGAAAAAGGTGTTTCTCCCGGAGGAGAAAGCCAGGGAGTTATCCGAGCTAGTCAGGAACCTCCTAAAACCAGGAAAAGTGTCAGTGCATCATTGCACAAGAGTCCTGGGAAATAATGGTGGCTTATTACGAAGCGATTCCATTCGGCAGATTCCACGCAAGAACTTTTCAGTGGGATCTGCTGGACAAATGGTCCGGATCGCATCTTCAGATGCATCAGCGGATAACCCTATCTCCAAGGACAAGGGTGTCTCTCCTGTGGTGGTTACAGAGTGCTCATCTTCTAGAGGGCCGCAGATTCGGCATTCAGGATTGGATGCTGGTGACCACGGAGGCCAGCCTGAGAGGCTGGGGAGCAGTCACACAGGGAAAAAATTTCCAGGGAGTGTGATTAAGTCTGGAGACTTTTCTCCACATAAATATACTGGAGCTAAGGGCAATTTATAATGCTCTAAGCTTAGCAAGACCTCTGCTTCAAGGTCAGCCGGTATTGATCCAGTGGGACAACATCACGGCAGTCGCCCACGTAAACAGACAGGGCGGCACAAGAAGCAGGAGGGCAATGGCAAAAACTGCAAGGATTCTTCGCTGGGCGGAAAATCATGTGATAGCACTGTCAGCAGTGTTCATTCCGGGAGTGGACAACTGGGAAGCAGACTTCCTCAGCAGGCACGACCTCCACCCGGGAGAGTGGGGACTTCATCGGGAAGTTTTCCACATGATTGTGAACCGTTGGGAAAGACCAAAGGTGTACATGATGGCGTCCCGCCTGAACAAAAAACTGGACAGGTATTGCGCCAGGTCAAGAGACTTTCAGGCAATAGCTGTGTACGTTCTGGTAACACCGTGGGCGTACCAGTCGGTGTATGTGTTCCCTCCTCTGTTTCTCATACCCAAGGTATTGAGAATTATAAGACGTAGAGGAGTAAGAACTATACTCGTGGCTCCGGATTGGCCAAGAAGGACTTGGTACCCGGAACTTCAAGAGATACTCACAGAGGACTCATGACCTCTGCCGCTAAGAAGGGACTTGCTTCAGCACGTACCATGTCTGTTCCAAGACTTACCGCGGCTGCGTTTGACGGCATGGCGGTTGAACGCCGGATCCTAAGGGAAAAAGGCATTCTGGAAGAGGTCATTCCTACCCTGGTCAAAGCCAGGAAGGACGTGACCGCACAACATTATCACCACATGTGGCGAAAATATGTTGCGTGGTGTGAGGCCAGGAAGGCTCCACGAAGAAATTTCAACTCGGTCGATTCCTGCATTTCCTGCAAACAGGAGTGTCTATGGGCCTCAGATTGGGGTCCATTAAGGTTCAAATTTCGGCCCTGTCGATTTTCTTCCAGAAAGAATTGGCTTCAGTTCCTGAAGTCCAGAAGTTTGTCAAGGGAGTACTGCATATACAACCCCCTTTTGTGCCTCCAGTGGCACTGTGGGATCTCAACGTAGTTCTGGGATTCCTCAAATCACATTGGTTTAAACCGCTCAAATCTGTGGATTTGAAATATCTCACATGGAAAGTGACCATGATGTTGGCCCTGGCCTCGGCCAGGCGAGTGTCAGAATTGGCGGCTTTGTCTCACAAAAGCCCATATCTGATTGTCCATTCGGACGGGGCAGAGCTGCGGACTCGTCCCCAGTTTCTCCCTAAGGTGGTGTCAGCGTTTCACCTGAACCAGCTTATTGTGGTACCTGCGGCTACTAGGGACTTGGAGGACTCCAAGTTGCTAGATGTTGTCAGGGCCCTGAAAATATCGGTTTCCAGGACGGCTGGAGTCAGGAAAACTGACTTGCTGTTATCCTATATGCACCCAACAAACTGGGTGCTCTTGCTTCTAAGCAGACGATTGCTAGTTGGATGTGTAGTACAATTCAGCTTGCACATTCTGTGGCAGGCCTGCCACAGCCAAAATATGTAAATGCACATTCCACAAGGAAGGTGGGCTCATCCTGGGCGGCTGCCCGAGGTGTCTCGGCATTACTACTCTGCCGAGCAGCTACGTGGTCGGGGGGAGAACAAGTTTGTAAAATTCTACAAATTTGATACCCTGGCTAAAGAGGACCTGGAGTTCTCTCATTCGGTGCTGCAGAGTCATTCGCACTCTCCCGCCCGTTTGGGAGCTTTGGTATAATCCCCATGGTCCTGACGGAGTCCCCAGCATCCACTAGGACGTTAGAGAAAATAAGATTTTACTTACCGATAAATCTATTTCTCTATCGTCCTAGTGGATGCTGGGGTTCCTGAAAGGACCATGGGGGATAGCGGCTCCGCAGGAGACAGGGCACAAAAAGTAAAGCTTTAGGATCAGGTGGTGTGCACTGGCTCCTCCCCCTATGACCCTCCTCCAAGCCTCAGTTAGATTTTTGTGCCCGGTCGAGAAGGGTGCAATCTAGGTGGCTCTCCTAAAGAGCTGCTTTGAAAAGTTTAGCTTAGGTTTTTTATTTTACAGTGAGTCCTGCTGGCAACAGGATCACTGCAACGAGTGACTTAGGGGAGAAGAAGTGAACTCACCTGCGTGCAGGATGGATTGGCTTCTTTGGCTACTGGACATTAGCTCCAGAGGGACGATCACAGGTACAGCCTGGATGGTCACCGGAGCCTCGCCGCCGGCCCCCTTGCAGATGCTGAAACAAGAAGAAGGTCCAGAATCGGCGGCATGAAGACTCCTCAGTCTTCTTAAGGTAGCGCACAGCACTGCAGCTGTGCGCCATTTCCTCTCAGCACACTTCACACGGCAGTCACTGAGGGTGCAGGGCGCTGGAAGGGGGGCGCCCTGGGAGGCAATGAAAACCTATTTTTGGCTAAAAATACCTCACATATAGCCTCCGGGGGCTATATGGAGATATTTAACCCCTGCCAGAATCCGTTAAGAGCGGGAGACGAGGCCGCCGAAAAAGGGGCGGGGCCTATCTCCTCAGCACACAGCGCCATTTTCCCTCACAGAAAGGCTGGAGGGAAGGCTCCCAGGCTCTCCCCTGCACTGCACTACAGAAACAGGGTTAAAACAGAGAGGGGGGGCACTAATTTGGCGTTAGAAATATATAAAAAAGATGCTATAAGGGAAAACACTTATATAAGGTTGTCCCTATATAATTATAGCGTTTTTGGTGTGTGCTGGCAAACTCTCCCTCTGTCTCTCCAAAGGGCTAGTAGGTCCTGTCCTCTATCAGAGCATTCCCTGTGTGTGTGCTGTGTGTCGGTACGTGTGTGTCGACATGTATGAGGACGATGTTGGTGAGGAGGCGGAGCAATTGCCTGTAATGGTGATGTCACTCTCTAGGGAGTCGACACCGGAATGGATGGCTTATTTAGGGAATTACGTGATAATGTCAACACGCGGCAAGGTCGGTTGACGACATGAGACGGCCGACAAACAATTAGTACCGGTCCAGACGTCTCAAAAACACCGTCAGGGGTTTTAAAACGCCCGTTTACTTTAGTCGGTCGACACAGACACAGACAGGGACACTGAATCCAGTGTCGACGGTGAATAAACAAACGTATTCCTTATTAGGGCCACACGTTAAGGGCAATGAAGGAGGTGTTACATATTTCTGATACTACAAGTACCACAAAAGAGGGTATTATGTGGGATGTGAAAAAACTACCGTAGTTTTTCCTGAATCAGATAAATTAAATGAAGTGTGTGATGATGCGTGGGTTCCCCCCGATAGAAAATATGGGCGGTATACCCTTTCCCGCCAGAAGTTAGGGCGCGTTGTGAAACACCCCTTAGGGTGGATAAGGCGCTCACACGCTTATCAGAACAAGTGGCGGTACCGTCTATAGATAGGGCCGTCCTCAAGGAGCCAGCTGACAGGAGGCTGGAAAATATCATAAAAAGTATATACACACATACTGGTGTTATACTGCGACCAGCGATCGCCTCAGCCTGGATGTGCAGAGCTGGGGTGGCTTGGTCGGATTCCCTGACTAAAAATATTGATACCCTTGACAGGGACAGTATTTTATTGACTATAGAGCATTTAAAGGATGCATTTCTATATATGCGAGATGCACAGAGGGATATTTGCACTCTGGCATCAAGAGTAAGTGCGATGTCCATATCTGCCAGAAGATGTTTATGGACACGACAGTGGTCAGGTGATGCAGATTCCAAACGGCACAAAGGTGTATTGCCGTATAAAGGAAGAGGAGTTATTTGGGGTCGGTCCATCGGACCTGGTGGCCACGGCAACTGCTGGAAAATCCACCGTTTTTTACCCTAAGTCACATCTCTGCAGAAAAAGACACCGTCTTTTCAGCTTCAGTCCTTTCGTCCCTATAAGAGTCATATCTGCCCAGGGATAGAGGAAAGGGAAGAAGACTGCAGCAGGCAGCCCATTCCCAGGAACAGAAGCGTTCCACCGCTTCT
Source organism: Pseudophryne corroboree (assembly GCF_028390025.1). Classification (NCBI taxonomy): domain Eukaryota; kingdom Metazoa; phylum Chordata; class Amphibia; order Anura; family Myobatrachidae; genus Pseudophryne; species Pseudophryne corroboree. The sequence continues at coordinate 182,934,282 of NC_086446.1, forward strand.
GACAAGCTCTCAGCATGACGCTGAGACCGTACAGGACCCCTGGATCCTACAAGTAGAATCCCAGGGGTACAGATTGGAATGTCGAGACGTTTCCCCTGCGCAGGCTCCTGAAGTCTGCTTTACCAAGGTCTCCCTCCGACAAGGAGGCAGTATGGGAAACAATTCACGAGCTGTATTCCCAGCAGGTGATAATTAAATTACCCCTCCTACAACAAGAAAAGGGGTATTATTCCACACTATATTGTGGTACTGAAGCCAGAAGGCTAGGTGAGACCTATTCTAAATCTATAAAAATTTGAACACTTACAAAGGTTCAAATCAAGATGGAGTCACTCAGCGCAGTGATAACGAACCGGGAAGAAGGGGACTATATGGTGTCCCGAGACATCAGGGATGCTTACCTCCATGTCCCAAATTTGCCCTTATCACTAAGGGTACCTCAGGTTCGTGGTACAGAACTGTCACTATCAGTTTCAGACGCTGCCGTTTGGATTGTCCACGGCACCCCGGGTCTTTACCAAGGTAATGGCCGAAATGATGGTTCTTCTTCGAAGAAAAGGCGTCTTAATTACCCCTTACTTGGACGATCTCCTGATAAGGGAAAAGTCCAGGGAACAGTTGGAGGTCGGAGTAGCACTATCTCGGATACTGTTACAACAGCAGGGGTGGATTCTAAATATTCCAAAATCGCAGCTGATCCCGACAACAAGTCTCCTGTGCTTAGGGATGATTCTGGACACAGTCCAGAAAAAGGTGTTTCTCCCGGAAGAGAAAGCCAGGGAGTTATCCGAGCTAGTCAGGAACCTCCTAAAATCAGTGCATCATTGCACAAGGGCCATGGTAAAAAAATGGTGACTTCCTTCGAAGCAATTCCAGTCGGCAGATTTCATGCAAGAACTTTTCAGTGGGATCTGCTGGACAAATGGTCCGGATCGCATCTTCAGATGCATCAGCGGATAACCCTATATCCAAGGACAAGGGTGTCTCTCCTGTGGTGGTTACAGAGTGCTCATCTTCTAGAGGGCCGCAGATTCGGCATTCAGTTTTGGATGTTGGTGACCACGGAGGCCAGCCCGAGAGGCTGGGGAGCAGTCACACAAGGAAAAAATTTCCAGGGAGTGTGATCAAGTCTGGAGACTTTTCTCCACATAAATATAGCTAAGGGTAAATTTATAATGCTCTAAGCTTAGCAAGACCTCTGCTTCAAGGTCAGCCGGTATTGATCCAGTGGGATAAAACATCACGGCAGTCGCCCACGTAAATAGACAGGGCGGCACAAGAAGCAGGAGGGCAGTGGCAAAAACTGCAAGGACTTTTCGCTGGGCGGAAAATCATGTGATAGCACTGTCAGCAGTGTTTCATTCCGGGAATGGAAACTGGGAAGCAGACTTCCTCAGTAGGCACGACCTCCACCCGGCAGAGTGGGAACTTCATGGGGAAGTTTTCCACATGATTGTAAACCGTTGGGAATTACCAAAGGTGGACATGATGGCGTCCCGTCTGAACAAAAAACGGGACAGGTATTGCGCCAGGTTAAGAGACCCTCAGGCAATAGCTGTGGACGTTCTGGTAACACCGTGGGTGTACCAGTCGGTGTATGTGTTCCATCCTCTGCTTTTCATACCTAAGGTACTGAGAATTATAAGACGTAGAGGAGTAAGAACTATACTCATGGCTCCGGATTGGCCAAGAAGGACTTGGTACCCGGAACTTCAAGAGATGCTCACAGAGGACTTATGGCCTCTGCCGCTAAGAAGGGACTTGTTTCAGCAAGTACCATGTCTGTTCCAAGACTTACCGCAACTGCGTTTGACGGCATGGCGGTGGAACGCCGGATCCTAAGGGAAAAGGCATTCAGGAAGAGGTCATTCCTACCCTGGTCAAAGCCAGAAAGGAGGTGACCGCACAACATTATCACCACATGTGGCGAAAATATGTTGCGTGGTGTGAGGCCAGGAAGGCCCCACGAAGAAATTTCAACTCGGTCGATTCCTGCATTTCCTGCAAACAGGAGTGTCTATGGGCCTCAAATTGGGGTCCATTAAGGTTCAAATTTCGGCCCTGTCGATTTTTCTTCCAGAAAGAATTGGCTTCAGTTCCTGAAGTCCAGAAGTTTGTCAAGGGAGTATTGCATATACAACCCCCTTTTGTGCCTCCAGTGGCACTGTGGGATCTCAACGTAGTTCTGGGATTCCTCAAAACACATTGGTTTAAAACCAGTCAAATCTGTGGATTTGAAGCATCTCACATGAAAAGTGAACATGCTCTTGGACCTGGCCTGGACCAGGCGAGTGTCAAATTGGTGGTTTTTTTCTCAAAAAAGCCCATATCTGTTTGTCCATTCGGACAGGGCAGAGCTGCGGACTCGTCCCCAGTTCTCTCCCTAAGGTGGTGTCAGTGTTTCACCTGAACCAGCTTATTGTGGTGTCTTGCGCCTACTAGGGACTTGGAGGACTCCAAGTTGCTAGATGTGGTCAGGGCCCTGAAAATATAGGTTCCAGGACGGCTGGAGTCAGGAAAACTGACTTGCTGTTATCCTGTATGCACCCAACAAACTGGGTGCTCTTGCTTCTAAGCAGACTTTTGCTAGTTGGATGTGTAATACAATTCAGCTTGCACATTCTGTGGCAGGCCTGCCACAGCCAAAATATGTAAATGCCCATTCCACAAGGAAGGTAGGCTCATCTTGGGCGGCTGCCCGAGGGGTCTCGGCTTTACAACTTTGCCGAGCGGCTATTTAGTCAGGGGCAAACACGTTTGTAAAATCCTACAAATTTGATAACCTGGCTAAGGAGGACCTGGAGTTCTCTCATTCGGTGCTGCAGAGTCATCCGCACTCTCCCGCCCGTTTGGGAGCTTTGGTATAATCCCCATGGTCCTTTCAGGAACCCCAGCATCCACTAGGACGATAGAGAAAATAAGAATTTACTTACCGATAATTCTATTTCTCGGAGTCCGTAGTGGATGCTGGGCGCCCATCCCAAGTGCGGATTATCTGCAATACTTGTACATAGTTACAAAAATCGGGTTATTATTGTTGTGAGCCATCTTTCAGAGGCTCCGCTGTTATCATACTGTTAACTGGGTTCAGATCACAGGTTGTACAGTGTGATTGGTGTGGCTGGTATGAGTCTTACCCGGGATTCATAAATCCTTCCTTATTGTGTACGCTCGTCCGGGCACAGTATCCTAACTGAGGCTTGGAGGAGGGTCATAGGGGGAGGAGCCAGTGCACACCACCTGATCCTAAAGCTTTACTTTTTGTGCCCTGTCTCCTGCGGAGCCGCTATCCCCCATGGTCCTTTCAGGAACCCCAGCATCCACTACGGACTCCGAGAAATAGAATTATCGGTAAGTAAATTCTTATTTTCTCGTAGTCCGTAGTGGATGCTGGGCGCCCATCCCAAGTGCGGATTGTCTGCAATACTTGTACATAGTTATTGGTACAAAAATCGGGTTATTATTGTTGTGAGCCATCTTTTCAGAGGCTCCGCTGTTATCATGCTGTTAACTGGGTTCAGATCACAGGTTGTACAGTGTGATTGGTGTGGCTGGTATGAGTCTTACCCGGGATTCAAAATCCTTCCTTATTGTGTTCGCTCGTCCGGGCACAGTATCCTAACTGAGGCTTGGAGGAGGGTCATAGGGGGAGGAGCCAGTGCACACCACCTGATCCTAAAGCTTTTACTTTTGTGCCCTGTCTCCTGCGGAGCCGCTATTCCCCATGGTCCTGACGGAGTCCCCAGCATCCACTACGGACTACGAGAAATAGATTTATCGGTAAGTAAAATCTTATTTTCTCATACGTCCTAGAGGATGCTGGGGACTCCGTAAGGACCATGGGGTATAGACGGGATCCGCAGGAGACATGGGCACACTATAAGACTTTGAATGGGGGTGAACTGGCTCCTCCCTCTATGCCCCTCCTCCAGACTCCAGTTAGATTCTGTGCCCAGGAGAGACTGGACACACACTAGGGGAGCTCTGCTGAGTTTCTCTAAAACAGGGCTGGCCAAACCAGTCCTCGAGATCTACCAACAGTTCATGTTTTCCAGGCCTCCTGGACATCTGTAGAATTGTCAGTTAGGAATGAATGCAGCACACCTTAATTAGTAATGACTACACCTGTGGACTAGCTAGGTGGTCTGGAAAATGTGAACTGTTGGTAGATCTCGAGGACTGGTTTGGCCAGCCCTGCTCTAAAAGACTTTGTTAGGTTGACCTGCTGGCTACAGGCTCTCTGCTTCGTGGGACTGAGGGGAGAGAAGTCAGACCTACTTCTATGAGTTAAAGGCTCTGCTTCTTAGGCTACTGGACACCATTGGCTCCAGAGGGTTCGATCACTTGGTGCGCCTAGCTGCTTGTTCCCGGAGCCGCACCATCACCCCCTCACAGAAGCCAGAAGAAAGAAGCCGGGTGAGTATGAGAAGAACAGAAGACTTCAGTGACGGCAGAAGACTTCCGAGTCTAAGAGGTACCGCGCAGCGTTCGCGCTGCGCGCCATTGCTCCCACACACCGACGGCTCTACAAGGGTGCAGGGCGCAGGGGGGGCGCCCTGGGCAGCAATATATACCTCCATTAAGTCTGGCTAAACACGTATACAGTGCATAGGCACTGTATACGGACCCCTGCCAGCATAAAAAGCTATATTAATAGCGGGGCTGAAGCGGGCCAAGAAGGGGCGGGGCTTAGCCCTCACAACATGATTCAGCGCCATTTTCTCCATGTCCCCGCCAAAGCAATGTGTACAGTGCAAACGAGGGGGGGCACAGTGTTTTAGTGCAATATAAAAGGAAATATAGCACTGTCTTAGATAATGGGCATGTAATCATTGTGTTGTGCATATATGTCTGTGTGTTCCCTGTCAGATATACCCACTATAGCTTTTTAGTCCACGTGTGTCGACATGCATGAGTGCTCTGTCGCAAACAGCTGTGGGAATCCCTGTCGGCATCGCCACCGCCTGTTGGTACTTGATTCAGTAGATGCAGTGTCAGCAGGTCGGTAGTTGTATGCTTATCAAAAGTAAACACTGTATGGGAGACACAGTAGTATGTGGGTGACCCTGTCGGCACCAACTGTTATTACTGGGTGTAAAATTAACATGCTGTAACTACCTTATGCCTGTATATGTACGGTTCCATGGGCCTGTAGCTCGAGCACAGACATGGTAGTATTTGGGGGGAGTGTTATTAAAATTATATATGTATACTTCCCTCGGACCCCTCGGGGTCGCAAGAATGTTATTTTGCCTGGTTACTACCTCCTGCTGTCGACGAATACTACGTTTTCTGTCGACCATAAGATTTCCTGGTTAGATCCACAACTGGGGCATTCAGTACATGGTCATACACATTCAGAACACATTAATGTCACTAGGGACCCGACGGTTCCGGACAATCCGCTTATGTGTATGATAGATATATATATATATATATATATATATATATATTTAGGATATGTGTGTATATGTGTATTACATTATGTATATTCATATTACGATTTCTAATGAATGCTGAAGTAACAGTATTCCTTCTCATGTGCTGTTCGCTCTGTTGATAAAGCTCTAGGTCGGCCGTGACGAGTTGGTCTCAGATCCTCACAAGGAGTCCAAATGTTTATTCTTTTCCCGCCGCGGATAGAATTTTGTGAAAGTCAACTCCTCGACACGGGGCCCTGTCACAAAGCATCGTACACAGGAAGCTAAGTGATATTTTATTTCTATGCTTTGGAGTTATTTGCATTACATGCACATGGGGGAGTGTTTGTATTCGGAAAGGCATCCGATAGAATTACTCTAAAGAGAGAGGGGATGTTTCTTATGTTGATTCTTCTCTATAACATTGCGACAGGCTGCCGTGCGACTGCAGGAGGTGTGGCCGGGGGAATGCTGAGGCTGACTCCGAGAGATACTGGAGTTTTTCCCTGTGACGGTGTACCGCTGTTTGGGGATGCCTCAGTTAAGTCACTCTCGGCGGATACCACTGGTAAGTCTACCTTCGTGAGTTAGATTCCCTCACAACGGTTGGTGACGCATTCTGTGGGGGGATGCAGTAATTTTAACCGGTTCGATACCGTTCTTTTTTCCCTTTCTGTGCAGATAGTGGAAGGTGAAAAGGTAAGAGTTCTGCAGCCTTGTTAGGTTCGCAGAAGAGGATGTCGTTTTCTGTTTCTACCACATCCACCGCATGTCGCTGGGTCTATCTGGCTGGAGCCCACTCCGGTGGGAACTTGTCTACTACTCTTCAGTCAGTCCGGGAATGGACTTGGACCTGTGAGTTAATTATAGAATCCAAAGGGGGACATACTGGCGTTTACAGATGTTTAACCTCACTGATTTTTCAAATAGATCTTGTCGTTTCCCCTCTGGAAGGGGAGGTAGTACGCGACGCCATACCAGAGTTGCGTCAGGTTCAGGGCATTGTCCTGCTGTCCCTGTTAAAAAAAAAAGAAAAAGGAAAACAAAGATTTCTCCTTACGAAGTTGAACTACAGGATGGAATCTCTCAGCCCAGGGAGCTCCAGCACGTAAAGGTAGAAAGGGGTTTAAATGCGTTTTTCTCCGCATTCAGCTTACCTGGGTTGATATCCAGGATTGTCTTTGCCATTTCACCGGAGTGATGGCAGTAGGATGGTATTCTTTCAATAGTAAGAGCCATTGTTATTCTGTACTGAAACACTCTCCTGATTAAGGCGAGGTCAACACACAAGTGGTGCAAATCGTTGTTTCTCTCTGACTGTTCTTCAACACAGGGGAAGGCTGTTGTTCCCAATGACGCAGACGTCGGAGGTGGGTATCAGAGTAGATACTGAACGGTTGAGGTTCTGTGTGTTCCTGTGGAAAGAGGTCTGAGGATCCGGAGTCGGATCAGATTTGCAGTGACAATCCAGCGATATGTTCCGTTGATGAAGAAGATGGGTGCAGCCTAAGAGGCCTTTTTCGGTGAGCAGGTCAAATGCCAGATTGGTTTTCACGGGGCCAGTTGGAAATGTGGTCCGGGTCTCACCTGCACATGCGCCGGAATATAATCCTAATGGCCAGGATATCGCTCCTGTGGTGTCTGCTCAGTTCTCACATCCTAGAGGGATGAAGGTTCGGAATCCAGGATGAGATCCTGGTGTCCATGCATGCAGATCTCCGAGACTGGGGAGCAGTCCTTGCAAGGGAAGTATTTCCAGAGGAAAAGGTCAAGCTGGGAAGCTTGTCTGCAATAAGCTTTCTTGAATTAAGAGCTATTTTAAATGAACATATGCTTCGTGATCTGCCCGTTTTAATTCTGTCGGACGACTTGACAGCAGTGGTGTAAGTAGGCCGCTAGGGTGGAACAAGGAGCAAAGCGGCAATGACAGAAGCCGAAAAAAGTTTTCCGCTGGGTGGAAAGACTGGTAAACGCTATATTAGCAGTCTTCGTTCCTGATGTGAACGACGGAGAAATAGATTCCTCTGCAGACGCGATCTCCATCCGGGAGAAATACAGTCGTCATCGAGAAGTTTTAACTGAAGTGACAAGTCTTTGAGGAGGGCCTCAATTGGACATGTTGGCATCTCGCCTCAACGAGAGATCTCAGGGATATTGTTCCAGGTCTGGGGACACTCAAGCTATAGCAGTGGACGTCCTCGGGACACCTTGGGTGTTTTGAGTCGGTCTATGTGTCCCCTCCTTTTTCACTCTTCTGAAGGTGATAAACGTAAAAAGAACAAAGGTTCAGGCGATCCTCATTGTTCCGGTATAGCCACGGAGGGCTTGGTATCCAGTTCTTCAAGATTTACTCATAGAAGATCCCTGGCCTCTTCCTCTACATGAGGAACTGTTACAGCAAGATCCGGGCGTGTATCAAGACCTACCACGGCTGCGTTTGACGGCGTGGCGGTTGAACGCCATATCCTAGCCAGAAAGGGTATTCCCAGTGAAGTCATTTCCACACTTCTTCAGGCTAGAAAAGAAGTAACGGCAAAGCCTTGCCACCATGTTTGGAGAAAATATGTGTCTTGGTGTGAATCCAAGAAAGCTGCTACGGAAGACTTTCAGCTGGTTAGTTCTTCTCCATTCTTTGCAAGCAGGTGTGGGTGCAGGCCTAAAGTTAGGCTCCAGTTAAGTGCGGTTTTGGCCTTATAAATTTTCTTTCAAGAAAGAATTGGCAGCCTTTCCGGAAGTTCGGACCTTCGTGAAAGGAGTACTGCACATCCAACCTCCATTTGTGCTCCCATTGGCACCGTGGGACCTTGACGTGGTGTTGAGTTTTCTTGTGTCACACTGATTGGAACCTTATGAAAGATTGTGTAAAAATTTCTCTCTTGGAGAATGGTCATGCTTTTGGATTTGGTGTCCGCAAGGCAGATGTCGGAAGTAGCGGCTTGGTTTCACAAGTGCCCCTGTTTGATCTTCCAGGTGGATAGAGCGGGATTGAGAACTCGGATAATAGTTCTGCCAAAAGTGGTTTCGGTGTTTCGCAGAAACCAGCCTATTTGATGCCTGCGGTTACTTAAGCATTGGCTGATTCAAGGTCTCTCGATGTAGTCAGGGCTTTGAATATTTCTGTTGCCAATTTGGCTCAGATTGGGGAAACAGAGGCTCTGTTTGTCTGGTATGCTCCCAGCGTGATTGGGGCGCCTGCTTCTCTGCAGTCTGTTACACGCTAGATCTGTGATATGATTCGGCGTGCTCGTTCTACGGCTGGATTGCCATTACCGAAGTCGGTGGGGACCCATTCTACTGGGAAGATGGGCTCTTCTTGGGCGGATGCCCGAGGAGTATCGGCGGTTGAACTTTGCCAAGCGGCTACTTGGTCGGGTTCAAACACTTTTGCTAAGCTCTACAAGTTTGATACCCTGGCTGATGGGGACCTCATGTTTGCTCAATCGGTGCTGCAGAGTCGTCTGCACTCTCCCGCCCGGTCTGGAGTTTTGGTATAAACCCCATGGTCCTTACGGAGTCCCCAGCATCCTCTAGGACGTATGAGAAAATAGGATTTTAGTACCTACCGGTAAATTCCTTTCTCTTAGTCCGTAGAGGATGCTGGGCACCCGTCCCAGTGCGTGCTGTGTCTGCAGTTATTGGTTATGGTTACACTCTTGTGGTGTTTCTTTTCTGTCAGGATGTTGCTGACATTGTTCATGCCATGGCATGCGGTGTCTTATTATTGGTCGTGTTGACACACAGGTTGTGTTACATATTCTCTATTCTCTTGAATGCCACGTTCTGCGGTATGTTCGAGGTGTGAGCTGGTAGACATTCACCGTGTTTAAACAATAAATTCTTTCCTCGAAATGTCCGTCTCCCTGGGCACAGTTCTCTAACTGGAGTCTGGAGGAGGGGCATAGAGGGAGGAGCCAGTTCACACCCATTCAAAGTCTTATAGTGTGCCCATGTCTCCTGCGGATCCCGTCTATACCCCATGGTCCTTACGGAGTCCCCAGCATCCTCTACGGACTAAGAGAAAAGGATTTACCGGTAGGTATTAAAATCCTATTTTTTGAGTTTCAGATGTGTCCTCATACATCTAACCTCAATATGCCACACAGCGTGAGATACCTGGTGCAAGTGAATTGCCAGGTTCCTTGCAACTCTGCTAGTGTCGGATGTCTCTTTTTTTTGACGAAAATGTGTCTTAGTTGCAACATGATACGACTATGATGCACCTGTAGACTGTGCTGATTAATTTGGTATGCAACACTTGCATATTGTGTGTGACTATGTATATGGAGCAAATATCAAATACATCAGAACAGTCTCCTGGTGCATCCTAGCCACATCGCATTGCGATTAAGATACATTTTCAGCAAAAAAGTTGCACAGCATTAGCAGAGTCTCACAGGACCTGGTGCACCAAGAGTGGCTGTTTGTAACAACTGCAGCAATGATGTATAAGAGCACATTTGTATATTTGTTATTCTTGATACCAAATTATACCCCTTTTCCACTAGCTAAAAAAACACGGGTAAATCCACGGGGGCGCGCATTTGCTCGTGTTTTTTGCTAGTGGAAAAGGGTCAACCCGGATCAAGTGATCCGGGAATCCTACCCGGGTAGCTTACTGGGTTGAACACGAGTTCAACCCAGTAAGCTGTGTAGTGTAAACGGAAGCCGTGTCGATGCAACACGGCTCCCGTTAAGTCTATGGAAGGGCGCGTCGCTAGCAGCATCACTGTAAGGATTAACCCTTTTTGTGCCCCCTCGATTTGATGACCTCTTTGGTACCAGTGAGAGTAAATCTTAACGCTATGTAAAGAATTCCGAGTCAATGGTTAAGAATCACTCTGGTTTATTATAAGGTTAACAATGGTTTATAAAGACGACGTACATGGGTGTAACTGACATGTGTTACACTCTTATTGGCTCGTTAGTAGTTACTAGGCAGAAGACAGAGATAGTACATCAGGCGGATTTCCATATATGGGTTTTCTGCAAGCGTCTCAAGCATCTACGAAAGTTTGTAACACAGGATATTTGGTAACACACAGAAGTAGAAATAACAGGTTTGATCTGGTATGGAACTGTCCTTGGAGATGAGGCATAAACAAGCCTTGTAATGTATGAACAGATAAGGGTATCCTGTAGAGAGTGCGTACGTGTCTATTCAAGCACATAACAGTTCATATAGCATGTTTAACCCTTTAATCCCCTCTTAGAATCATATATTTATATAACATGATTCTTTACATGGAGCTTTTTATTTCTATATTCAGTTAGGTATTGCTTATAGGCTGCAGGGGAGTTAGGAGGGATTGTAAGGACGGCTTCATACATAAGCGAGTTTTCAATACCTTTTGTAGCGAGTTTTCTGCAGCAGGGTATAATGCAAAAGAAAACAACACAAAAAATTGCTATCACAATCAATATGTAGATACCTAGTTGAACAAGACCCTGTTTCCAATTTTCAAACCAACCAAAGTATTGGCTCCATGGGTTATCAATACCTGAATTCTTTTTTAGCTCTATGGATAAATCATCTAGTTTTTTTATGGCTAGGGTAACTTTACCATTTGGCCCTGTGTTGTCAGGGATAAAGGTACAACATCCTTCTACCTGTTTTATGTAGACACAAACTCCACCCTTTTCAGCCAGTATCATGTCTAAGGCCATACGGTTTTGGAATGTCATTTGGGAGGTGGCTTCTAATTGTTCAGCTATACCTTTGAGTGCAACTTTGGTATCATTAATGAATCTCTGTTGGTTATAGTAGATATGATTGATCCATGCATCATTTTTATTGACAGTTATTATAGGGATTAAGGATTCAAATCCTGCAGCTACTTCATCTCTAGCTTTGAATTCGTCTGGCACCCCTCTTGGGACCCCAATTGTGTCAATATAAACATGTGGATCGAAGCTACCTATTGGAGCTTCCCTTTTTCTTCTATGTGTGGGAGCAGTGTTTGAGGTAGGGGAACCTTCATTAGTTGGGAGTATGTGTAATGGCATAATTATTTTGGCTAAGGCACATTGACCTTTCCATGGGATATCTAATCTAGTTCTGAGTTTTAAATCTCCACAGATATAATAAATGTCCCCTAGGGACTTGGTTTGATTAACTAGGATGGTGTTACGTGTTTCTGAGCAGTATCCAGGAGGAAAATTTTTAAAATCCTTGCCAGAGTGTCTAGTGGAGTTGTAGCAGGTGTAGTTACCTGGGTATATGGTTATTGTGTTACCAGGGTTGGGGTTTTTTGAGAGTATGGGGTATTCCTTTTTCCACATTTCACATTGGCTGTCATTGGTTTTTGGTGCCGTTGTAAAGGCTGAAAAAACAACTTTCCTGCTCTAGGGGTATATTAAGGGGCACTGTGCCTAGGTGAGGCCTAGATCTGCCACAAACATAGCAGTTACTTTTATTATGTTTATTGGCGCTATATTTCATCCATTCTAACCAGAAATTGATGTCCGAGAAACCAGTTTCAATAGCTAGGATGTCTTCAAAGGTGGGATTGTTAATGGCTATCATATCCTTGAAGGTAGCTATATGAGGCCTTAGGGGTTTACCTTGGGGGATAGCCTTAGACTGATACGCTGGATTGTTAAACATGTCCCATAAATGAAAGCTTTGCCTTTCGCTATAGTATCCTGTTCCCCACCATATTCCAACTACATAGGTACCATTATCTGCTCTGCTGGGGCGTTCTATGTTTAATCTGAACCTATATGCACTTAGGCCCTCGTCCATCTTAAAGATAGACATTCTAGAGAGTAGAGGTATTCCACCAGGTTGGCTCCATCTATTTAAGGCATCTGATGGTCTGTACCCCCAGTCAATTCCTGTGTTCCACCCCACAGATCCCCAGGAATCACAGTTGTATCCCCACCATGAATCAGTAACACAAATATAAACTGTCTCAGATATTCCTGATTTTCTTTTTTTTGTGTATAGAGTGTTTTGCTTCAGCAAGCTTGGAGAACATAAAGTAATCTAAGACATAGGTGGCTACGTGTGTGTTGGAGGAGTTATACCATAAGGTGGTCACCCCTTCCTTTTGTGAGATGTCAACCTCAGTTCTACAGGGAAGTGTTAGGACTGTGATGAGGGTTAGGATAACACATGCCCAGCGGGGTCCGTGGTTCACAATCATCTTCTCCATGTGTGAGGTCATCTTGGTTGGAGGTCAGGGCTGTCTGCCCCCGTTAGTACCTCTCCTCGTTGGAGGTCAGGGCTGTCTGCCCCCGTTAGTACCTCTCCTGGACTTGCTTCGCGGTTTGGGCTGGGTATCTTCTTTACTCGGGATGCATGGATCCAGGTGGGCCCCTCTTCAGTAAGGACAGCCGTCCTGGTCACTGCCACGACTTCCGTCTCTGGACCATAGGTGAAATCTCCTGGACCTTTATTCCTCGGAAGCACCTTCACAACGACTCTGTCTCCAACCTGGAAAGGGTGTGTTGATTCCTGTGGGTTAGAAGGATTTTTACAAACAACCTTGTGTTCAATTTCATCTAGTTTCGTTATAAGGGACCTGACGTATTCTTCCCTTATGAGCTCTAAGTCTCCTTCCTGTACTACTAATGGTTTCTTAGCCCAAGGTGTGGGAAAGGGTCTTCCCATGAGTATTTCAAAGGGTGAATAACCTAGGGTCTTTTGAGGAGTCATTCTGATTTCAGCTAGGATGATAGGGAGGGCTTGCTTGAGGTATACATGGTTTCCCCTCTTTGCAGATTAATCCTGTTTTAGGATTCTTCTGCATTATTGGAAACAACCAATCAGCTAAATCTTTGGGGGAGGCAGAAACTTGGAGTTCAGTAAATAGATACTGATCATCTATCATGGGTGGGGTTATGACGGCCATGGCTTGGTATGTGGAGTCATTTGGTCTAGCACAAGAGCCGTCAACAGAAACATGGTCAGAGTCAGGAACAGGTATGGGGGACATGTCCAGTCTGGGAGATGTCTCAGTCTCTATGGTCAGACAGCATTCATGGTCGTCGGGCAAGTCATCTTGGGGACCTTTGAGACCAAGAAGAGCGTTTAGAATAGGGGCAGGACCTGAAGTTGTATTAGCATACTTGATGGTGAGGGAGGGATTTCCCAGCAATTGTACTTCATAGCCACTAAGGCGTTGGGCAGACATGTGTTGTGTATGTAATCCTTTAAGAATGGCCAAAACATCATGGGTTGTGTGAAGTACAGTGGTGTGTCCTAGGGTGAGTGTAGTTGCCATTTCAGCTACCATTGCACAGGCCGCTAGTGCCCGAAGACAGGCAGGCATACCTTGGACCGACACAGGCATTACTTTGGAAAAGAATGCCACGGGGCGCAGCTTGCCTCCATGAAATTGAGTCAGTACCCCCGCCATGGTTTTACAGTTGTCCCTTGCATATAAATGAAACGGCAGTACATAGTTTGGGAGGCCCAGTGCCGGACTTTTTACCAACATACATTTTAGACTTTCATATGCAGTTAACATTTCTTGTGACCATTGAATCTGTTTAGGTTTGTCATTGAGAGTGGCTTGTCTCAAGAAATTGTCATAGTAGGAACAATCAGATATCCACTGTCTGCAATAATTAATCATGGCCAGAAAGGATAGCATTTCCTTCTGAGTGGTTGGGGTGACCAGGCCCAGTACAGACTGAATGCGTTGTGGACTGATTTTCCTTTCTCCCTTTGTAAGTACAAAACCTAGATAATCAACATGCTTTTTACACCATTGCATTTTTGTTTTAGACACATTCACAGAGCCAGTTTAACAGTGATATACCATCCTCTCGGCAGGCCTCCTCCGTTTGACTACAGAGAAGCAGATCATCTGCATACTGTAGCAGGACAGAACCATAGGGGGGGTGCCAGGGAACTGCTTGCCCTCAAAAGAAAAAGCAAAAAGTAATTGTGTCTGAGGGTCCACTGGTATGCTGAAAAATGCATTTTTTAAATCAATTACTGAAAAAAAATGCAGCGTGTACAGGGATGGCTGAAATGAGTGAGTTTACATCAGGTACAATGGGTGCAATAGGAACAATTAGCTGATTAATTGCTCTAAGATCTTGCACAAACCTTATAGTCCCATCTGATTTAGCTACAGGGTTAACTGGTGTGCAGTATGGGGATACTACATGTTTGAGAATTCCTTGCTTTAGGAATTGTTGTACCATGGGTCTAAGACCCTCTATCTTTTCTTGTGACAAAGGGTACTGTTTGTGGTACACTGGCTGTGAGTCTGGTTTTGAGTGTGGCCTTGTATGGTGTGCAAGATATCAGTCCTGTGTCGAAGGGACCTTCTGCCCACACAAGGGGGTCTATTGTATCTAGTTCAGTGGTCTCAGTGAGCACGGGGAAGTGTGGTGAGGTTATGTCCATACCCCTACCAGTAGGGGTGATGGTTATCTGTAGTTCAGTAAGGAGGTCTCCTCCCAGCAAGTTAACTGGACAGTCAGGTATGACAGTGAATGAGTGAGTCCCTATGTAATGTCCCCGTGGTGTGTCAATAGGGATAGGTACAGTGGAGTAAGCTTTTGTGGGTATCCCATTGATTCTTATTGCATGAAAGTCGGGACACCCTCCTCCGGGCCCCGTCAGCGGGGCTGTCCCTACCAGTCAATCTGGAACCTTGGGGGGTCCCTGGGAACGTTGCTAAGGGGGGCAGATTCAGTTGATGGCTGCCTAGGTTTGTTAAGGGGGTAGGGGCAGTCCCTAGCCCAGTGTCCATCCTTGCCACAGTTAAAGCAGGATGTATGTCGTCTGTTTGGAGGTGCAGGGGGACCCCTATTATGTGGGGTGTCCCGCTGGGGGCGAGGGTTCCTGTGTTGCCTCCGGAGGTTCTGAAAACTGTGGGTCAGTACGTTTTGAGTAGTCTTTTTAATGTCAAAACAGCCTGCTGCTTCCTTCCTATATAAGTGTTTAGCAAATTCCTCAATGTTGTCTGAGGTCCAACTGGAAACACTTTGTTTTACTGTCAAGGTCACAGAAGGCAGCATGTTGTTTATAAATGTGGAAATAAGTAAGCTGTCAGTATTTACTAGGGTGAGACCTGCTTCCTCTGACCAGCATTTTTTTTTAAATCTCTTCCAGAATTCAGTCACATTCTCACTAGGTTTCTGTTTGCAAGCTACTGTTAGGGACGAGCGGGTTTTAAACACTGCGTCCAGATGTTCACTCAGTTCATCCCACTAAATTGTCTAGCCAGGGGTTAACAAGGTAGTAATTTGTAGGGGAGACACGAGCAACATATTCCTTGCAGGTCTCTCCCGGGAGGGGAGGGGGGTATTCAGTCTCTTTACTCTGATCTGATCCCATATTACCAATAAGTAACTAACGTGTCTAAACTGAATTAATAACAATCTTTATCATAAAAAAAAACATAGATTGTTCCAAACACAGTGTCATATAGTGCGTGTACACTTACCACCCACGCAATATATTTCTAAAAGAATTCACAAATAACAGGGAAGGGGAACAATAGTCTATGTATGCATTCAGCTGATCTGATCATAGATCATTGGTAACATGTGGGAGTGCATATTTCCTACACAAACTACCGGGAACAGAAAACAACAACAGTACAACTTGTGATACCAAATGTACGTACACTTACCACCCGTACAATTAATATCTCTGCAATCGTGGACAATGTTATTTGTTACAAATCAACTTTCAAATGTACTTAAAATCACTGTAAACAACAATGTCCTCTGAGACTCAGCGTCCGTGCACTTACCACCCGTTCACTGAGTGTCCTTAATAGAAAAATTACAATATGAGTACTTATAAGACAGACATACAAATATTTAGGTGATCAAATCGAGGAGGCGTTGTTATTTGGACCCCTGGTCCATCTATGGTATCCCGGATACCTTTGCCTTTAAAGATTATATGGACCCCTGGTCCTTCTATGGTATCCCTGATACCTTTATGTGGCGCCCGGCGCCTTTAAGAAAACAAGTTTCTTTTCTGCCAAGTCCCGGACTTGGATTGTATTTCTTGTCACGTGTTCCCGGAACACGAAATGAGTTCAGATCTAGTAGTAATCGCAATCCCTGAACGGAAAAGACAGACAATAAAATTCTCTATCTTACCGGGCAGGGGACGATCGCCTGGATTCCGGACTGAGCCCCCAGCTGTAAGGAATTAACCCTTTTTGTGCCCCCTCGATTTGATGACCTCTTTGGTACCAGTGAGAGTAAATCTTAACGCTATGTAAAGAATTCCGAGTCAATGGTTAAGAATCACTCTGGTTTATTATAAGGTTAACAATGGTTTATAAAGACGACGTACATGGGTGTAACTGACATGTGTTACACTCTTATTGGCTCGTTAGTAGTTACTAGGCAGAAGACAGAGATAGTACATCAGGCGGATTTCCATATATGGGTTTTCTGCAAGCGTCTCGAGCATCTACGAAAGTTTGTAACACAGGATATTTGGTAACACACAGAAGTAGAAATAACAGGTTTGATCTGGTATGGAACTGTCCTTGGAGATGAGGCATAAACAAGCCTTGTAATGTATGAACAGATAAGGGTATCCTGTAGAGAGTGCGTACGTGTCTATTCAAGCACATAACAGTTCATATAGCATGTTTAACCCTTCAATCACCAACCCGGCAATATGCCGGGTTGGTGAGCGCAGTGGGAAAGGTTGCTGAGCACGGGCCACAGCCGAGTAGCACCGTTTCAGGCTCCCGGCTGCGACCCGTGCTTAGTGGTGGAAAAGGGGTATTATTAGTAAAGTATGATCATTTTTAGAAAGGAAACAAATGAGAAATTTAGCTTTGTTGTACAGTGTTAACGTTCCCAAACCAGTTGGATTCGATGATTGGATTGGACTTGCTTCTTGTAATTTTTTCTTTTTAATTTCTGTGAATTTTCTGATCATCTGTTTCATATTTCTACCGATAGTTCATTTAAAAAAATAATAATAAAAAAATACAATAATTGTAGATTGCACCATAGATTGTAATAGTGTGTATGTGCATGTTATCTGAGCTTTCAATCCTAACTGATTGTAAGAACTATTTAATCTCAGGTATGATTGTATGATTGCGCCCCAATGTGAACCCCAAAGTGTTAGGGACTTGCTCGATAGAGGTGACCTCGACGCGGTGAGCAAGCCCATATCATTGGCCAATTATATGCTAACAACCTCTTATTATATATTATATATTGTAATTTGCAGTAATGATTGTATAGTGCATCTGCACCAATTTATTCTCCATGATTGTAAAGATGTGTACCTATCTTAAGAAATAAATATAAAGAAATAAATATATTAGTGATATTTTTTTTAAAGATGAGATTCCATTTTCCATAGTTTTTTTTCTACAAAACACATGGACACTCATATATGTACGGCTGGTGTAATGGTTAGCATTACTACCTCACAGCACTGAGGTCATGGGCTTGATTCCCACCATGGCCCTGACTGTGGAGTTTGTATATCTGTCCATACCTGCGTGGGTTTCCTCCGGGTACTCCGGTTTCCTCCCACAGTCAAAAAATATACTAGTGGGCTTATTGTACCCCAACAAAATAAACTCTAGCGTGAATGTGTGTACATGTGGTAGGGAATATAGGGGTCTATTTACCAAGCCTTGGATGGAGGTAAAGTGGAAGGAGACAAAGTACCAGCCAATCGGCTCCTAACTGCCATTTTACAGGCTGTGTTTGAAGAATGACAGTTTGGGGTTAACAGGCTGGTACTTTATCTCCGTCCACTTTGCCTCCATCCAAGGCTTAGTAAATAGACCTCATAGATTGTAAGCTCCACTGAGGCACGGACAGATGTGAATGGCCAAATATTCTCTGTAAAGCACTGCGGAATATACGTGCTCTATATAATAGCTGGTAATAATAAGTTGTGCTAGGGTCAGGTCACTTGCTGAAATATGTACAGAGCTATTTTTTTGTTTACAGTAGCATACGTGTATCTGAATCTGTATATGAAGTGCTACGATGTAACGGCTGCTGATTTTTTCCATGTGCTTTGAATGCAGACTCAGTCACTTGAGGCAGGTGAAACAAAATCTCCAATAAGCCGCACCTCGTGCCTGCTTATCGGGGCTAATTGTATAGCCCCCGACGCACCAATTACCTTCAGTCAATGATCGTGGGTTATAGGATACTGCCCTATGTCTTGCCATACTGCCAGAAATTTAGCATGAATTACACTGCTGGATACATGGGAATTTTCTACAATATTTTTCAACTAATCGGAGTACATTTTATATCAAGCCATTCCTTATGGGTTTAAATGTTTTACAAATACCTTTATTATTTCTGAGTGTAATGTTAGATTGATTTACAGTGAACAGACTGAAATGAATATTGCATCTAAGGTATCTTTATTTTTTTTGCGTGCACCACAGATTGGGATCTGTAGGAGATTTTAGGAGACGGCATCTGTGTTTCATAAATGGACATGGCTTGAAGTGCATACAATCTGTAACCAGGCTAAAGGTGCATACACATGTGCGATTTGCACTACCGATAGAAAACACAGTACATATCGCACCGTGTGTATACAGCTTGCGATGCCGATGCGCGCTCCCGCGGGGTCAGTATCGCATGAAAAAATAGTGTGCAGGCAGTGTGCAATCTAGTTTCTAGTACAGTCAAAATTGTATACGGTCAAAATTGTCCATAGCCAAAGTTGCACCGTGTGTATAGTCAATGTCGGTGGTTCTGGGCTCCGGGGTAGTGCAAGGGAAATTGCTAAGTAAAAATCAGCCCTTAGGCAGAATCGCACCGTGTGTATGCACTGTAAAACCTTATCTCTCCTTTATTCAGGAGTCTTCTGAGCTCTTTCTTTTCTTCACACCAAAACAGGATAGTAGTTTGCATCTCTACATTTGTCCAGATATACATTTTATCAAAGTGGAAAGCCTCATCACTAGCTTGGTCTTTCTGTTATCTGGAGTAGAGGACTTGCTTCAAGTAGTAACTGGCAGGAACTTTGACTTTGTTTTTTATTAATCCTTGCTTCTCCACTCCCAAAAAGCCCTGTTATGCTGCTTTCACATCGCAAAACCTGCTTTTGAAACGGTTCTTTAAACGGTTCTTAAAACGGGTCTGAGCTGTTAAACCCCCTTCACATCGCATGTTGTAACCAGTATATTACCATTTCATTACCGTTTTGGTACCTTTCACACTGAACCCGTTTCACCCATACAAAACAGTGGTTGTCATTTTAATGTTTATTTCTCTAACGTCCTAGTGGATGCTGGGGACTCCGTCAGGACCATGGGGAATAGCGGGCTCCGCAGGAGACAGGGCACATCTAAAAAGCTTTTTAGGTCACATGGTGTGTACTGGCTCCTCCCCCTATGACCCTCCTCCAAGCCTCAGTTAGGTTTTTGTGCCCGTCCGAGAAGGGTGCAAACTGGATGGCTCTCTTAAGGAGCTGTTTAGTAAAGTTTTTTTTTAGGTTTCTAATCAGTGATTCCTGCTGGCGACAGGATCACTGCAACGAGGGACTTAGGGGAGAGACTTGCAACTCACCTGCGTGCAGGAGGATTGAAGTTTTAGGCTACTGGACACTGAGCTCCAGAGGGAGTCGGAACACAGGTCAGCCTGGGGTTCGTCCCGGAGCCGCGCCGCCGATCCCCCTTACAGACGCTGAAGAAAGACGGCGGAACGGAGGTCCGGAAACAGGCGGCAGAAGACTTCACAGTCTTCAGAGAGGTAGCGCACAGCACTGCAGCTGTGCGCCATTGTTGCTACACGGCTCACTGACACGGTCACGGAGGGTGCAGGGCGCTGCTGGGGGCGCCCTGGGCAGCAATATAAATACCTATTTGGCAAATAAATACATCACATATAGCCATTAAGGCTATATGTATGTATTTAACCCAGGCCAGTTTTCCTAATAACCGGGAGAAAAGCCCGCCGTGAAAGGGGCGGAGCTTATTCTCCTCAGCACTCAGCGCCATTTTCCTGACCAGCTCCGCTGGTGAGGAAGGCTCCCACTCTCCCCTGCACTACAGAAACAGGGTTAAAGAGAAGGGGGGCATAAATTGGCGATATAATTATATATTAAGAGCCCATATATAGAAACAACACCTTCTAGGGTTGTTATATACATTATGGCGCTTTTGGTGTGTGCTGGCAAACTCTCCCTCTGTCTCCCCAAAGGGCTAGTGGGTCCTGTCCTCTATCAGAGCATTCCCTGTATGTGTGTGCTGTAGGTCGGTACGTGTGTGTCGACATGTATGAGGAAAATGTTGGTGAGGAGACGGAGAAAATTGCCTGTAATGGTGATGTCACTCTCTAGGGAGTCGACACCAGAATGGATGGCTTACTTATGGAATTACGTGATAATGTCAACACGCTGCAAGCCGGTTGACGACATGAGACAGCCGGCGGACAAATTAGTATCGGTCCAGGCGTCTCAGACACCGTCAGGGGCTTGTAAAAACGCCCATTTACCTCAGTCGGTCGACAGACACTGACACGGACACTGACCCCAGTGTCGACGGTGAAGAAACAAACGTATTTTTCCTTTAGGGCCACAAGTTACATGTTAAGGGCAATGAAGGAGGTGTTACGTATTTCTGATACCACAAGTACCACAAATAAGGGTATTTTGTAGGGTGGGAATAAACTACTTGTAGTTTTGCCTGAATCAGATAAATTAAATGAAGTGTGTGATGATACGTGGGGTTCCTCCGACAGAAAGTTATGGGCGGTATACCCTTTTTCCCGCCAGTAGTAAGGGCGAGTTGGAAAACACACCTTAGGGTGGACAAGGCGCTCACACGCATATAAAAAACATGGCGTTACCGTTTCCAGATACGGCCGCCCTCAAGGAGCCAGCTGATAGGAAGCTGAAAAATATCATAACAGTATATACACACATACTGGTGTTATACTACGACCAGCAATCGCCTCAGCCTGGATGTGCAGCGCTGAGGGGGCTTGGTCGGATTTCCTGACTGAAAATTTTGATACCCTTGACAGGGACAGGATTTTATTGTCTATAGAGCATTTTAGGGATGCATTTCTATATATGTGTGATGCGCAGAGGCATATTTGCATTCTGGCATCAAAGAGTAAATGTGATGTACATATCTGCCAGACGAAGACACGACAGTGGTCAGGTGAGGCAGATTCCAGACGGCATATGGAAGTATTGCCGTATAAAGGGGCGGTCCATTGGACCTGGTGGCCATGGCAACAGCTGAAAAATCCACCTTTTGTTACCCCGAGTCACATATTGGCAGAAAAGGACACAGTCTTTTCAGTCTCAGTCCTTTCGTCCCCATACGGGCAGGCGGGCGAAGGCCAGTCATATCTGCCCAGGGGGAGAGGAAAGGGAAGAAGACTGCAGCAAGCAGCTCATTCCCAGGAACAGAAGCTCCTCACGGCTTCTGCCAAGTCCGCAGCATAACGCTGGGGCCGTACAAGCGGACTCAGGTGCGGTAGGGGGTCATCTCAAGAGTTTCAGCAACACTCGCAAGGGAACTCCGGGATCCTACATGTAATATCCCAGGTGTACATTGGAAATTCGAGACGTCTCCCCCTCACACAATTCACAGGCTGTATTCCCAGCAGGTGATAATCAAAGTACCCTTCTTACAACAAGGAAGGGGGTAGTATTCCACACTATATTGTGGTACTGAAGCCAACCGGCTCGGTGAGATCTGAAATATTTGAACACTTACATACAAGCGTTCAAATCAAGATGGAGTCACTCGGAGCAGTGATAGCGAACCAGGAAGAAGGGGACGATATGATGTCACTGGATATCAGGGACGTTTACCTACAGGTCCAAATTTGCCCTTCTCACCAAGGGTACTTCAGGTTCCTGGTACAGAACTGTCACTATCAGTTCAGACGCTGCCGTTTGGATGGTCCACGGCGCCCCGGGTCTTTACCAAGGTAATGGCCGGAATGATGATTTTTCTTAAAAGAAACATGGACGCTTTCCTGATAAGGGCAAGGTCCAGAGAACAGTTGGAGGTCGGAGTAGCACTATCTTAAGTAGTTCTACGACAGCACGAGTGGATTCTAAATATTCCAAAATCGCAGCTTTTTCCGACGACACGTCTACTGTTCCTAGGGAAGATTCTGGACACAGTCCAGAAAAACGTGTTTCTCCCAGTGGAGAAAACCAGGGAGTTATCCGAGCTAATCGGGATCCTCCTAAAACCAGGAAAAGTGTCAGTGCATCATTGCACAAGAGTCCTGGTAAAAATGGTGGCTTATTACGAAGCAATTCCATTCGGCAGATTTCCCGCAAGAACTCTTCAGTGGGATCTGCTGGACAAATGGTCCGGATCGCATCCTCAGATGCATCAGCGGATAACCCTATATCCAAGGAAAAGGGTGTCTCTCCTGTGGTGATTACAGAGTGCTCATCTTCTAGAGGGCCGCAGATTCGGCATTCAGGATTGGATGCCGGTGACCACGGAGGCCAGCCTGAGAGGCTGGGGAACAGTCACACAGGGAAAAAATTTCCAGGGAAGTGTGATTAAGTCTGGAGAATTCTCTCCGCATAAATAAGCTTAGAGCAAATTTATAATGCTCTAAACTTAGCTAGACCTCTGCTTCAAGGTCAGCCGGTATTGATCCAGTGGGATAACATCACGGCAGTCGCCCACGTAAACAGAAGGGCGGCACAAGAAGCAGGAGGGCAGTGAAAACTGCAAGGATTTTTCGCTAGGCGGAAAATCATGTGATAGCACTGTCAGCAGTGTTCTTTCCGGGAGTGGACGACTGGGAAGCAGACTTCCTCAGCAGGCATGACCTCCACCCGGGAGAGTGGAAACTTCATAGGGAAGTTTTTCAACATGATTGTGGACCGTTGGCAAAGACCAAAGGTGGACATGATGGCGTCCCGCCCGAACAAAAAACGGGACAGGTATTCCGCCAGGTCATGAGACCTTCAGGCGATAGCTGTGGATGTTCTGGTAACACCGTGGATGTACCAGTCTGTGTATGTGTTCCCTCCTCTGTTTCTCATAACCAGGGTATTGAGAATTATAAGACATAGAGGAGTATGAACTATACTAGTGGCTCCGGATTGGCCAAGAGGGACTTGGTACCCGGAACTTCAAGAAATGCTCACAGAGGACTAAGGGCCTGGGGAGCTAAGAAGGGACTTGATTCAGCAAGTACCATGTCTATTCCAAGACTTACCGCGGCTGCGTTTGACGGCATGGCGGTTGAATGCCGGATCCTGAGGGGAAAAGGCATTCCATAAGAGGTCATACCTACGCTGGTCAAAGCCAGGAAGGAGGTGACCGCACAACGTCATCACCACATGTGGTGAAAATATGTTGCGTGGGTGAGGCCAGGAAGGCTCCACGACGGAAATTCAACTAGGTCGATTTCTACACTTCCTGAAAACAGGAGTGTTTTGGACCTCAAATTGGGGTTAATTAACATTTAAATTTCGGCCCTGTAGATTTTCTTCCAGAAAGAATTGACTTCAGTTCCTGAAGTCCAGATTGTAAAGGATGTATTGCATATACAGCTTTTTTGTGCCCCTAGGGGCACCGTGAGATCTCAACATAGTGTTGGGATTTCTTAAAATCATATTGGTTTGAACCGCTCAAATCTGTGGATTTGAAATATCTCACATGGAAAGTGACCATGCTGTTGACAAATATCTCACATGGGAAGTGACCATGTTGTTAGCCCTGGCCTCGGCCAGGCGATTGTCAGAATGGGCGGCTTTGTCTTACAAAAGCCCATATTAAAATTTTCCATTTGAACAGGACAGAACTGGGACTCGTCTCCAGTTTCTTCATGAAGGGGTGTCAGCGTTTTCACCTGAAACAACCTCTTGTGGTGCCTGCGGCTACTAGGGACTTGGAGGACTCCAAGTTACTAGACGTGGTCAGGGCCCTAAAAATATATATATATATATATATATATATATATATATATATAGTTAGGACGGCTGGAGTCAGAAAGTCTGACTTGCTGTTTATACTGTATACACCCAACAAGCTGGGTGCTCATGCTTCTAAGCAGTCTATTGCACGCTGGATTTGTAGTACAATTCAGCTTGCACATTCTGTGGCAGGCCTGCCACAGACGAAATATGTAGATGCCCATTCCACAAGGAAGGTGGGCTCATCCTGGGCGGCTGCCCGAGGAGTCTCGGCATTACAACTTTGCCGAGCAGCTACGTGGTCAGGGGAGAACACGTTTGTAAAATTTTACAAATTTTGATACTCTGGCTAAGGAGGACCTGGAGTTCTCTCATTCGGTGCTGCAGAGTCATCCGCACTCTCCCGCCCGTTTGGGAGCTTTGGTATAATCCCCATGGTCCTGACGGAGTCCCCAGCATCCACTAGGACGTTAGAGAAAATAAGAATTTACTTACCGATAATTCTATTTCTCATAGTCCGTAGTGGATGCTGGGCGCCCATCCCAAGTGCGGATTGTCTGCAATGCTTGTACATAGTTATTGTTACAAAAATCGGGTTATTACTATTGTTGTGAGCCATCTTTTCGGAGGCTACTTCGTTTTGTTATCATACTGTTAACTGGGTTCAGATCACAAGTTGTACGGTGTGATTGGTGTGGCTGGTATGAGTCTTACCCGGGATTCAAGATCCTTCCTTATTGTGTACGCTCGTCCGGGCACAGTACCTAACTGAGGCTTGGAGGAGGGTCATAGGGGGAGGAGCCAGTACACACCATGTGACCTAAAAAGCTTTTTAGATGTGCCCTGTCTCCTGCGGAGCCCGCTATTCCCCATGGTCCTGACGGAGTCCCCAGCATCCACTACGGACTATGAGAAATAGAATTATCGGTAAGTAAATTCTTATTTTCCTGCTTCTGCCTGGTGAGATCACACATGGAGACAGCCTATCACCTTCTGGGGCTTGCAAATACCGTTTCAGACCCTTTCACACTGCACAATTAAACGGGTCTGATACGGGTAGGACCCTGCTTTTTTACCGTTTCAAAATACCGGTATTTTGTAAATGGTAAATTGAAGGTGACCCTTTCACATCGCAGCTCGAACCGTTTAGGAAGCCAGTGAAAAAAGGGCAAGTTACCGGGTACAAGCTGCGGTGTGAAAGGGGTATCAGTAAAGCTACACCACTTGCCCATTCTCCTTCTTTTTTTTTTGATGATTGGTAGTTATTGCAGACTCTGAAGTTATTTTACAGACAAACTTTGTAAATAATAATAAACTGGTATGGCATCAATTAGTACAATGTGTTCAACAACAAAAAAAATGATTACCTTTGCATGATGACACATTGTAGTAGTATTGTATCTGGATAGGTTAGAGTGGCAATTGCACAAGACAGTGAGCATTGGTGGACCTATCCTGGAGATCCAGATGGAAATGAACACTCCCATATTTTACATTATGTTTATGTCCTCACCCACTTTGTGTATCAAGACTCTCAAACTGCTTTAACAGATTATAAGAACAGCCTTGAATAATATTGTAGATTTCATTTATATTTTCTCATACGTCCTAGAGGATGCTGGGGACTCCCAGTGGCGCACCCAGGGGGGGTTTCCGAGTACCCAGAAACCCCCCTCCACTAAAAAAAAAAAAAAAAAAAAAATATATATATAGTTTTTTTTTTTTTTTTTTTTAGCTGCATGAGTATTATTAATGACTGTCTAGCGTCCTCTGCAGCCTGCTGTCTTCCTGGTGGCACTTGCAAGTGCAATAAAAGTTTACTTTATTTTAATTATAGTACATATATATCCATGTGCCTACATATATACACATGTATATACATACATACATACATACATACATATAAACACACACACACACACACACACACACACACACACACACACACACACACACACACACACACACACACATGATATATATATACATGTGTATATATATATGTGTACTGTATGTGTGTGTGTATATATATATATATATATATATGTATGCATGTTTAATATGCTATGTATATGTGTATATGGGTCTACTACGATCTCCCGGCGACCAGCATACCGGCGCCGGGAGGCCGGCCGCCGGCTTACCAACAGTGTGGCGAGCGCAAATGAGCCCCTTGCGGGCTCGCTACGCTACGCGCGCCACACTATTCTATTCTCCCTCCAGGGGGGTCGTGGACCCCCACGAGGGAGAATAAGTGTCGGTATGCCGGCGGTCAGGCTCCCGGCGCCGGTATGCTGGTCGCCGGGAGCCCGACCGCCTGCATACTGAAGACCACCCGTGTATATGTATGTGTGTGTGTATGTATATATATATATATATATATATATATGTGTGTGTGTAGATATATGTGTATATATATATATATATATGTGTAGATATATATATATATATATATATATATACACACACACACACACACACACACACACACACACACACACTAGTTTTATGGACCCAGCATATACTGGGTCACCTCAGTCCCCACCCCTGTGATTGGCTCCGCCCAGTTCTGGAAACCCCCCCATGCAAATCCTGCGTTTGCCACTGACTCCGTAAGTACCATGTGGTATAGACGGGATCCGCAGGAGACATGGGAACACTATAAGACTTTTGAATGGGTGTGAACTGGCTCCTCCCTCTATGCCCCTCCTCCAGACCTCCGTTAGACTTTGTGCCCAGGAGTGACTGGACACACACTAGGGGAGCTCTACTGAGTTTCTCTAAAAGACTTTATGTTAGGTTTTTTATTTTCAGGAAGACCTGCTGGCTACAGGCTCCCTGCTTCGTGGGACTGAGGGGAGAGAAGTCAGACCTACTTCTTCTTAGTTCAAGGGCTTTGCTTCTTAGGCTACTGGACACCATTAACTCCAGAGGGTTCGATCACTTGGTTCGCCTAGCTGCTTGTTCCCGGAGCCGCGCTGTCAACCCCCTCACAGAAGCCAGAAGAAAGAAGCTGGGTGAGTATTGGAAGAAAAGAAGACTTCAGTGACGGCAGAAGACTTCAGTAACGGAGGTACAGCGCAGTGGTCGCGCTGCGCTCCATGCTCCCACACACCAATGGCACTCACAGGGTGCAGGGCGCTGGGGGGCGGAGCGCCCTGGGCAGCAAGTTACTGTAAGTTTCTATTGCTGGCATAAGTTCCTATTCAGTGCCTGGGCACCGTCTAATGATACCCCCGCCAGATACCATTGCTCCCACACACCAACGAGTTTTACAAGGGTGCAGGGCGCTAGGGGGGAGCGCCCTGGGCAGCAATATATATATACCTTTTTGAGGGTGTCAGCAAGCCTATACAGTATGTAGTCGCTGTATAGGGACCCCCGATAGCAGACATAAGGCTATTTTATTAGCGGGCTGCAGCGCGCCGAGTAGGGCCCTCACTTCAGGTTACAGCTCCATTTTCTACATGTCCCCGCCAAGGGCTGTGGAAACAGTGCAGACAGGAGGGGACACATTGTTTAGTGCTATATAGCAGACAATATAGCACTATTTTTTGACAAATGGGCATGTAATCTGTGGGTTATGAATAGATACATATATCTGTGTGTTCCCTGTCCGATACCAACTATAGCTCTAGTCGACATGTGTCGACAGGAGTGAGTGCTCTGTCACTTATGGGGATCACAGTCGGCATCGCCGACTGCTGTTGGTACTGGTTTCTATAGATGCAGTGTCGGCAGGTCGGTAAATTGTATACTTGTCAAAAAGTAAACACTGTATGGGAGACACAGTAGTATGTGGGTGACTCTGTCGGCACCAACTGTGATTACTGGGTGTAAATTAACATGCGGTAACTACCTTATACCTGTATATATGTTTATATGTATATGTATGGTACGGTTTCATGGGCCTGTAGCTCGACCACAGTCATGGTAGTATAGGTGGGGGAGTGTTGTTGTACTTATTTATGTATACTTCCCTCGGCCCCCTCGGAATTGCAAGACGGTTATTTTGCCCGGTTACTACTCCTTTCTGTCGACGAATACTAGTTTTCTGTGGACAATAATGTTTCCTGGTAGATCCACAACTGGGGCGTTCAGTACATGGTCATACACATTCAGAACACATTAATGTCACTAGGGACCCTTTGGTTTTGGATAATCCGCTTATATGTATATATCTGTATTTATATATATATATATATATATATATATATATTTAGGATATGTGGGTAATTGTGTATTACTTTATGTATATTCATATGATGATTTTTAATGAATGCTAAAATAATAGTATTCTTTCTCATGTGCTGGTCGCTCTGTTGGTAAAGCTCTAGGTCGGCTGTGACGAGTTGGTCTCAGATCCTCCCAAGGAGTCCGAATGTTTATTCTTTTCCCGCTGCGAATAGAATACTGTGAAAGTCAACTCCTGGTCGACACGGGGTCCTGTCCCAAAGGATCCTACACAGGAAGCTAAGTGATATATTATTCTTTACTTTACAGTTATGTACATTACATGCACATGGGGAAGTATTTATATTCGGTAAGGCATCCGATAGAATTACCCTATAGAGACAGGGGATGTGTCTTCTGTTGATTCTTCTCTGTAACATGGCGGCAGGTTGTCGTGCGACTGCAGAAGAAATGCTGAGGCTGAATCCGGGTTACTGGAGTGTTTCCCTGGGACGGTGTACCGCTGTTGGGAAGGCCTCAGTTTAGTCAATCTCGGCAGATACCGCGGGTAAGTCTAACTTCGTGAGTTAGATTCCCTCACAACGGTCAGTGATGCATCCGGTTGTGGGATGCAGTCATTTTAACCGGTTTGATACCTTTCTTTTTTCCTTTTCGGTGCAAGGTGACAAGGTAAGAGTTCTGCAGCCTTCTTAGATTCGCAGAAGCGGATGTTGTTTTCTGTCTACCACATCCACCGCGTGTTGCTGGGTCTAACTGGCTGGAGCCCACTCAGGTGGGAACTCGTCTACTATTTCGGTCAGTCCGATGGACTTGGACCTGTGAGTTTATAATAAAATCCATAGGGGACTAACTGGAGTTTACAGAAGAGTCCCCTCACTGAGTGTTAAATAGATCTTAGCGATTCCCCTCCGGAAGGGGAGGTAGTACGCGACGCCATACCAGGGTTATGTCAGGTTCAGGACATTGTCCTACTGTCCAAACAAAGAAAAGAAAAGAAAAACTTCAAAGTTTCTACTTGCGAAGGGTGCTTCAGCACGTAAGGGTAGAAAAAGGGGTTAAATGCGTTTTTTCTCCCCATTCGGCTTACCTGGGTGGATATCCAGGATTGTCTTTGCCATTTCACCAGTGTGATGGCAGTATGATGGTTTTCTTTCAATAGTAAGAGCCATTGTTATTCTGTACTGAGACGCTCTCCTGTTTAAGGCGAGGTCAAGTAACAAGTGGTGCAAATCGTTAATTCTATCGGTCTGTTCTTCGACACAGGGAATGGCTCTGGTTCCCACCGACGCAGATGTCGGAGGTGGGGATCGGAGTAGATAATGAACGGTTGAGGTTCTCGTATTTTCTTGTGGAAAGTGATCTGAGGATCGAGAGTCGGATCAGATTTGCAGGGACATTCCATCAATAGGTTCCGTTGATGAGGAAGATCGGTGCGACCTAAGAGGCCTGTTCGGTGAGCAGGTCAAATGCCAGAGTGATTTTCACGGGACCAGTTGGAAATGTGGTCCGGGTTTCACCTACACATGCGCCTGAATATAATCCTAATTGCAAGGATATCGCTCCTGTAGTGTCACCTCCTAGAGGGACGAAGGTTCGCGATCCAGGATTGGTTCCTCGTGTACATGCATGCGGATCTCCGAGGCTGGGGAGCAGTCTTTGCAGGGGAAGTATTTCCAGAGGAAAAGGTCAAGCTGGGAAGCTTGTCTTACAATAAACTTTCTTGAATTAAGAGCTATTTTCAAATGAACATATGCTTCGTGATCTGCCCGTGTTAGTTCTATCGGACCACTTGACAGCTGTGGTGTACGTAAGTTGATAGGGTGGAACAAGGAGCAAAGGGAAAGACTGGTAAACGCTATATTAGCAGTCTTCGTTCCGGAAGTGAACGACAGAGAGATAGTTTCCTCTGCACGGGAGAAATACAGTCGTCCTCGAGAAGTTTTTCACGGTTGTGACAAGTCTTTGAGGAGTGTCTCAAGTGGACAGGTTGGTGTCTCGCCTCAACGAGAGATCTCAGAGATATTGTTTCTGGTCAGGCGACGCTCAGGCTATAGCAGTGGACGTCCTCGGGACACCTTGGGTGTTTTCCGTTGGTCTATGTGTCCTCTCCGTTTTCAATCTTCGGAAGGTGATAACCGTAAGAACAAAGGTTCAGGTGATCCTCATTGTTCCGGTCTATCCAAGGAGCGCTTGGTATCCAGTTCGGATCTTCGTGAATGGAGTACTGCGCATCCAACCTCCATTTGTGCCCCCGTTGGCACTGTTGGACCTTGACGTGGTGTTGCGTTTTCTTGTGTCACACTGTTGGGAACCTTTAAGAAAGCTTGCGTTAAAATTTCTTTTTTGGAAAGTGGTCAAGCTATTGGCTTTGATGTCCGCAAGGCGGGTGTCCGAAGTAGCGGCTTTGTCTCACAAGAGCCCTGTTTGATCTTCCATGTGGATAGAGAGGAATAGAGAACTCGGTTAATAGTTCTGCCAAACGTGGTTTCTGGATTTCGCAGAAATCAGCCTATTTTGATGCCAGTGGTTACTTCGGCATTAGCTGATTCAAAGCCTCTTGATATAGGCAGGGTTTTGAATATTTAGGTCGCCAATTTGGCTCAGATTGGGGAAACAGAGGTTCTGTTTGTCTGGTATGCTCCCAGCATGATTGGGGTGACTGACTCTATGCAGTCCGTTACACGCTGGATCTATGATATGATTAGGCATGCTCGTTCTACGGCTGGATTGTCGTTACCGAAGTCTGTGGAGTCCCATTCTACTATGAAGATGGGCTCTTTTTGGGCGGTTGCCCGAGTAGTCTCGGCGGTTCAACTTTGCCGAGCGGCTACTTGGTCGGGTTCAAACACTTTTGCTATGCTCTACAAGTTTGATACCCTGGCTGATGGGGACCTTTTGTTTGCTCAATCGGTGCTACAGAGTCGTCCGCACTCTCCCGCCCGGTCTGGAGCTTTGGTATAAACCCCATGGTCCTTAAGGAGTCCCCAGCATCCTCTAGGACGTATGAGAAAATAGGATTTTAGTACCTACCGGTAAATCCTTTTCTCTTAGTCCGTAGAGGATGCTGGGCGCCCGTCCCAGTGCGTACTGTGTCTGCAGTTATTGGTTATGGTTACACTCTTGTGGTGTTTCTTTTCTGTCAGGCTGTTGCTGACGTTCATGCCATGGCATGCTGTGTCTTATTATTGGTTGTGTTGACACACAGGTTGTGTTACAGATTCTCTCAGCATGTAGCTGTGTATTGTTCATGCCTTTGGCTGGTATTCTACTGAATGCCACATTCTGCGGTATGTTCGTGGTGTGAGCTGGTACGACACTCACCGTGTTTAAACAATAAAATTCTTTCCTCTAAATGTCCGTCTCTCCTGGGCACAGTTTTCCAACTGAGGTCTGGAGGAGGGGCATAGATGGAGGAGCCAATTCACACCCATTCAAAGTCTTATAGTGTGCCCATGTCTCCTGCGGATCCCGTCTATACCCCATGGTCCTTACGGAGTCCACAGCATCCTCTACGGACTAAGAGAAAAGGATTTACCGGAAGGTACTAAAATCCTATTTTCAGTCTGATCTATAGAACTGAGATTCCAATATTGTGAGGTTATCTGTCTTTCATTGTTGACTAATATATGTTACAGGAAGCAGCTAGAAGTCTGCTGTGAAAAGACGTTAATTATCCATGTGTCCACCTTCCCCTGTAGTCAGGCTCTATCCTTGTGTCATCAATATATTAATAAATATGTTTACAGGTCTTACCTGGCTGACTGCATTGCAATATCTGTTCATGAGAAGCTCCTTGCATCCACAAATCACTCATCATAGGTACAGGGCCTTCCTACCTCTGTCTGTCTGTTTTTACCCAGTTTGTTCTATTACTGTTGTTCTAATTGTAAAGCGCAATGAAATATGCTGTTAATAAATAAGTACATTCCATTAGCAAAAAAGGTGAGTAGTAAATTATTGACTGCATTAGGTGGAACCCTTTGAAGGAATACTATAGGAGAAAGTCCTCAACATTCAGAAATTGTGAAAGAATGAGTACATGGGCAGGCCTTGGTCCTAGGCCAGATTCTTATACCTAATTGGCCAGGATAATTCTGAAGGACATATATAGCATACTGTATTCTTACTCTGGTTTCATTCTGATTGAGGCACAAAGTTGCTGTGAATAAACTAAATGCCCTCTGCTGCAGGGTAGGCTTAAAGTTAATGTCTCTTATGCAACGTGCTCCATAATATACTCCAGATAAATGGAGATAATCATTTTAAGCATTTCCAAAACCAGCGTTTTATATATAATCATATCAGAAGATTTTTTAGAAAGTTGTCACTTCAGGCTTGTGTTTTTAAGCAATACAGCATTTGCATGCATGTATTGTAAAATATAAAGTTGGTTAAAATTGGCTTAGCTATTGGTGGAAATGGAAAAAATGGAGTAACTTATGATTCTTCATGTGATGGCAAAAGCGAATATGAAATGAATGTGTTCCATTAAAAAAAAAACAACACAAAAAAACCTGTTGTCAAGACATTTGGCGTAATTCAATCACTTTCACTAAGTAGTATCATCAATACATTCCAGCAATTGAAGGACCAGGGTTCCAGCGCAGAAAGAAACTCATGGGACCAAGAGAGAGACTAAATTGATAATTTAAAAAGTTAATGTAGAAATAAAGATGCTTAACACTGCTTCAAATAGGTAATTTATATTGTTAGCACATAGATAAATAGATAAATGCTGTGCCGAAAGCATTTTTGGCACAGTTTGCAGAAAGAGTTGGATCTGCAGTGTACGAAGTGACTGGCAGCTTTTTTTCTGCCATTTCCTAATTAATGCCTAATTATCATGTGTTCTTGCAAATTAACAGCATCTGAAATTATTTGGGTTTTTAATTGTTTTTCAGGTGTTGATAGCATATATAGGGGTAGATTTACTAAATCTAAAAATAAAAGTGGAGGTGTTGCCCATAGCAACCAGATTCTAGCTATTCTTTCTCTATTGTATAGTAGAAAATTTAGTGGTGATAGGTACATTTGCACACATGGTTCCAGAAAAGGGATGTGGCCTCACTGCTAGGGACTTATGCCATCCTTGCAACCCATACCCCTCATTTTTATCACACTGGGTGCATAGGATACATACAGTGAACAAGGTCATGACCTTTAGTTGCTTGCCATGCCCTAGGTCTTGTCTCTCGGTCGATGATAGCGTCGCCACAGTCTGCATGCCTTGGCTGAAGCACATGAGTTATAGAGTCAGCCATTTAAAATTAAGCTGAGAAAGCGCAGTTAAAATGCAGTGGTGATACATTGGTACAGTAGTGGCTTAGGCTTGTGTAAGTGATGGCTGGGATACCTATACTGAAGGATTGGGACATTGGTGCTTGTCGGAAATGTTGAAATATTTGTAGCTATTTTGGGGCAGTGATAACAATTACTGTGAAAGTGTCACACTTCACACAGGCACAGCATACCCCACCTACAGCGCATTTTAATTTACCCACTCTCACAGCCCTCATTCTCTACAGCCCTGCACACTTTGTTGTTTATAGCCACCATGAAATGAAACTTACCCTTCTTGAAGACTTCTCTTCTGTTCCAGACTGCTTCTTAAGCTCAGTGGCTCATCCTCTCTTCCAGCGGACATGCTAGATAATATACTTTATTGTATGGCGGTAGGCAAGCGGTTGAACCTGGGCCCCTTTTCACTTTGCAGCAGTAGCGGTAGATAATAGGACCGGGGCCCCCTGCTGCTGCTGCTCTCTACATTTAAAAAAATCAGAAACTGATCTGCCTATTATTATTATTATTATTACAGGTTGAGTATCCCTTATCCAAAACGCTTGGGACCAGGGGTATTTTGGATATCAGATTTTTCCATATTTTGGAATAAATGCATACCATAATGAGATATCATGGTGATGGGACCTAAATCTAAGCACAGAAGGCATTTATGTTACATATACATCTTATACACACAGCCTGAAGGTAATTTTAGACAATATTTTTATAATTTTGTGCATTAAACAAAGTGTGTCTACATTCACACAATTCATTTATGTTTCATATACACCTTATACACAAAGCCTAGAGGTCATTTAATACAATATTTTTAATAACTTTGTGTATTAAACAAAGTTTGTGTACATAGCCATCAAAAAACAAAGGTTTCCCTTTCTCACTCTCACTCAAGAAAGTCCGTATTTCGGAATATTCCGTATTTCAGAATATTTGGATATGGGATACTCAACCTGTATTATTATTATTACATTTTATTTATAAGACGCCACAAGTGTTTCACAGCGCCGTACATACAGGTTTCGCAGCGCCTATGATGGGGCTTGAATATACACCACTCCTTTTGTACACTGTTGCTTTGTGCAGAGGTGTCCTTTCTAGTTCTTTCATAAAAGTGTGAATTCAAGTTATTTTTTAAAGAACTGAGAAACTACACTAGCTAGATATTTCAAGAGCTATTTATATATAATTATACTCCGTGACATACAGTAAATGCTACAAAATATAAAACAAAAGATTATACTAAGTACATAGATATACAGTACGGTGGTGTAATGGTTAGCATTAGTGCCTCACAGCACTGAGGTCATGGGTTCGATTCCCACCATGGCCCTGTGTGGAGTTTGTATATTCTCCCCGTACTTGCGTGGGTTTCCTCCAGGTACTCCGGTTTCCTCCCACACTCCAAAAATATACTGGTAGGTTAATTGGCTCCCAACAAAATTAACCCTAGTGTGAATGTGTATGCGTAGTAGGGAATATAGATTGTAAGCTCCACTGGGGCAGGGACTGATGTGAATGACCAAATATTCTCTGTAAAGCGCTGCGGAATATGTGGGCGCTATATAAGTAACTGGTAATAATAATAATAGCTATACTACTGTATATGAGCTAGTAGTAAAGTATATACAAGTGCACTTGGCTAAAATTGGGGTGTTGCATAAAGTTCTTTGACAATAACCTACCCTTGATCCAAACAATCTCTCCAACTACCGACCCATCTCTCTTCTCCCTTTTGCCTCCAAACTTCTTGAGCATATTGTCTACAACCGCCTTACACTCTTTCCTCACGCTCACTGCTTGACCCATTCCAGTCTGGCTTCCATCCTCTCCACTCCACTGAAACTGTCCTTACAAAAGTCTGCAATGACCTCCATGCTGCTAAATCTAAGGGCCACTACTCTCTACTTGTTCTTCTTGATCTCTCTGCTGCTTTTGACACTGTGGACCACCCTCTCCTACTGCAAATCCTTCACTCCATTGGTCTGCGTGATACTGCCCTCTCTTGGCTGTCTTCTTACCTCTCTGACCGTTCATTCTCTGTCTCCTCTCATGACTCCACCTACCCCTCACTTCCACTAACTGTAGGTGTACCCTAAGGTTCTGTTCTTGGTCCTCTTCTTTTCTCTCTATACGTCCATACTAGGTAAGCGCATTAGTTCTTTTGATTTCCAATATCATCTCTATGCAGATGACACTCAAATCTATCTTTCCTCTCCAGACCTCTCCCCTGCTCTCCTCACTTGTATCTCCAACTGTCTCTCTGCTATCTCTGTTTGGATGTCCCAGCGCTTTCTTAAACTTAACATGTCTAAGACCGAGCTGATCATCTTCCATCCCTCCCGCACAACCTCACCTCCTTCAATCTCATTATCTGTTGATGGCACTACTATCTCCTCTAGCCCCCAAGTGCACTGTCTTGGAGTAATCCTTGACTCCCCCCCCCCTCTCCTTCAAACCACACATTCAGCACCTCTCGCAAACCTGCCGTTTTCATCTAAAAAATATTTCCAAGATCAGACCTTTTCTAACCCAGGATGCCACTACGGCTCTTATCCACTCACTGGTAATCTCCTCCTGACTGGCATTCCTGACAAATACCTCTCTCCACTCCAATCTATCCTCAATGCTGCTGCCCGACTCATTTTCCTCACCAAACACACTATGTCCACCTCTCCTCTCTTACAAGACCTTCACTGGCTCCCCTTTCAGAATCCATTTCAAGCTTCTCATACTCATTTACAAACCCTCTCCCATCTACATCTCTGACCTGATCTCCCTTTACTCTCCCACCTGTCCTCTTCGCTCTGCTAATGCATGCCAACTCTCCTGCCTACTGATTACTTCCTCCCACTTCTACCTCCAAGATTTTTCACGTACAGCTCCATTTCTATTGAATTCCCTACCTCTCCCCTTCAGACTCTCCACCTCTCTACAAAACTTCAAACAGGCTCTCAAGGCCCACTTATTCACCAAACCCAGCCACATCTCATCCTAACCCTCTGTTCACGCTCTCTATGTACCCCGTCTGTGTCACCACTGTCTGTCTACTCCTCCCCTTTAGAATGTAAGTTCTCACGAGCAGGGTCCTTTTCCCTCATGTGCTTATCCTTTTTCTTACTTTAATAATCTTCAACTGCACCAAATCCAGCAGTCTTCTGGCACCTATTCCAGTGTCATCTGCTGATGTAGCTATGTTTATTTACCCTGTACTGTATATTGTCATCAACTGTAAGTTGCTGTTTTCCTGTTTTGATTATTTGTTTATGTACTCTGTAATTTGGCGCTGCGGAACCCTTGTGTCGCCATATAAATAAAGTATAATAATAATAATAATCTACAGATAAAGCCACCGTTATCTTACCCGACTGAGGCGCACACGTGCACTCCCGATGTGACTAGGCGATCCGTCCGCCTAGTCACGCCGGGAGTGCACAAGCCGCTTCCCATTCAGAGCGTCTCTGTCCGGGCGCGCGGACAGAGGCGGTCTCCATTAAAGTGAATGGGGAGCGTCTCGGTCCGAGCGCACGCGCCCGTCCAGACAGAGACGCTCACAGTGACCAGGTGCGCCCAGATGGGCTCGCCTAGTCACACAAAGAGCCTGAATGACGGATGCTCCATCTGTATGTGTTTGTGATGTTGCTGCAAAGCAGTGGAAATGTTACTACAGAGTAATGGGAAATGAACTGCCATAGGGACAAAGCCAATTCCACTAGTAAACTATACATATTTTATATGTTCAAGCTACAGATGGAACCTCTGTTATCTTACCTGGCTGAGGCGCACACATGCACTCCCGGCGTGACTAGGCGATCCCTCCACCTAGTCACGCCAGGAGTGCACGAGCCGCTTCCCATTCAGAGAGTCTCTGTCCAGGCTTGCTGACGGAGGCACTCTCCATTAAAGTGAATGGGGAGCATCTCCGTCCGGGTGTGCATGCCCATCCAGACGGAGATGCTCACAGTGACTAGGTGCGCCCAGTCACACAAAGAGCCTGAATAATGGAGGCTCCATCTGTAAATGGAATAGTCACTTGAGGTCTTGTTGGTAACTTTACACTTGGCAACAGTATGTTGCGGCAGATGCAATTTTATTATTACTGTATAATGAGAAAGAAATAAGTTAGCTTGTTAACTTATTCACCTTTTTTCTACAGAAAGTAATTAGAATTTTTTCCATTTTTGGAAGCCCTCCTTGTAAGATGCCTTACTGTGTATGAATTGCGGTCATTGGGGGTCATTCTGAGTTGATCACTAGCTGCCATTGTTCGCTGCGTAGCGATCAGTGAAAAAAATGGCAAACTCCGCATTCGTATGCACCGCAATGCTTATGCGCGACGTACTGGTACAAAGAGCATCGTGGTTTTGCACAGGTTCTAGTGAAGCTTTCAGTCACACAGCCGATCGCAAGTAGATTGACAGGAAAAGGGCGTTTGTGGGTGTCAACTGACCGTTTTCTGGGAGTGTTTCGAAAAACGCAGGCTTGGCCGGGCGTTTGCTGGGTGGGTATCCAACGTCATTACCGTGTCAGTCGTCGCAGCAATCATCGCACAGGATAAGTAACTACAGGGCTGGTCTTGTTTTGCATAAAAAGTGTTTGCAGGCGCTCTGCTGCACAGGCGTTCGTACTCCTGCAAAGCAAAAATACACTCCCCCGTGGGTGGCGACGATGCGTTTGCACGGCTGCTAAAAACTGCTAGCGAGCGATCAACTCGGAATGACTCCCATTGTCATATAGGATTTTTTTTTTTTTTACCCTACAGAAACATTTTTCTTTCCAAATATATTTGTATTCTACTTTTGCCATTGTTCACTCAAACTGGTTATTTTGCTTATTTCTACTAGTTGTACATCATCCCCAAGAAAGTTCACCTTTGACTCTCCATAAAACCGTGCTATAATAATAATAATAATTATATTTTTATTTATATAACGCTCTCTCTCCAATAGGACTCAAGGCGCTCACGGTGCTATACTGTAAATCAGCTGGTATGGAATTATGGGCTTGATTCTGAGTGGGGCAAGGTTGCAGCTGTCCTTGCGTCTTTTGCCGCAGTTGTGTCTGTGACTTTTTGCTGATGCTGCTTCAAGCCCTTTCCTGGGGTACATGCATGTGTCCGAATGTGCAAGGACTGAGATGCCCACTTGCAGCATTTATAGATGCTACATTACCATCTAACGTGTCTCTTTAAATGCACACAATCGGACGCATTATTGAAACATATATGAGCCCTACGGGGTTGGGATTGAAATGCAGAATACCAACCGCTGCATCCCGATGTTGAGAATGCTGACAGGGAAAATATACTTACCTTCCCCAAATGGCCCCCTAACCCTCCCTTCCAGCAGCCTATACC
This sequence comes from Pseudophryne corroboree, assembly GCF_028390025.1. Lineage (NCBI taxonomy): Eukaryota > Metazoa > Chordata > Amphibia > Anura > Myobatrachidae > Pseudophryne > Pseudophryne corroboree. The sequence goes on from NC_086446.1 coordinate 182,973,382, forward strand.
TAAACCCCTTTCTCTGCAGCCTAAACCTAACCCTCCCTCCCCGCAGCCTAACCCTAACCCTCCCCTCTCAGCCTAGATCTAACCTCCACCATCGGCTGCAGCCCATAGAAGCCAGATAGTGCTGCCCCAAAAGGCAGGGAGTGACTTCCTGTGCTCTATGCTAATCGCAGCCTGGTTCGGCAGTCCCAGACAGAGGAAACACCTCCAAATGGGACTGCCTTTCTGGCTGGTGACTGGCAGGTAGCCCTTCAGTCACAGTGTACACAGTGCAGGTGGCTCACTGACTCTGAGCTGTTGTGTCGTATTTTACTGAGGAGGAGTGGGGAGCGTGGGCTGCAGGAAATCCACCACTTATCGGTACTGTTCCGTAGACTTCTATACAGATCTCTCATTTACTAGAGGTCTGTTTGAATACCGACTTAAAATCACTAAAATTAACAGACACATCTGAAACAGGTCTTTTTAACTTCTAAAGCCGGTGCAATTGGCTGAAACCTTATAAGGACGCCTATAAAAGTAGAGATGACAAACAATATGCCGTTGTTTTTGCAATTGAGTGATATTGGTAAATTACACATGCATATGATTTGAGCTGCTCACAGTCTAATAGCGATGTCGCTCACAGCCCTTACCTTCACGCAGAGTGAGTGACATTCAGGCATCATTTGTAGGTATTGATGGGGCAGTTATTGCAAAAACGCAGGCTTGTTGCAGCCGTGTTTGGGGCATGTCACTGCCTGCACCTGCGTATCTGTATTCAAACAGCATGGCTTCAGCGTCTCTGTTCAGGCTGCCGCTGATTTACTCGAGCTGATCATAGCAAAAGATCTGCATGTGCACTGCAAAAGTGTGCACAGTTGCTGTACCTTTGCGATGGCTCTGGTGGGTGTGTCTGTACTTTTCAGGGCTGTTGGTTTTTGGGTTTTTTTTTGCATCATTTCACACATCTTCGGCATGCATAATTGCAGCTGCAATTGCCATAGCGTCCGGCAATGAATCAAACTGTGCATGCGCAGAATGGGTTCTGCGTCATCGCACACAGTGCGCCACTATGTGCAATGATGGCAGAACTCGTTCTGCACAGATGCCCTATCATGGGAGTTGTATGCAAACTATTGCAGATGCTCAACCACTGAAGATGTATCTAAACCAAAATTAGAAGAACCACAGCAGCTTCTTGCATGTGGTATGATTTGTCCAATAGAAAATTTGCAGGAAGTGGTAGGTAATTTTTGGATCATTTTTGTTCTGTTTTTATATCTAGTTGCAGTCAGAGCCGACAAAAAAAAAAAATGACTGTCTTTAGACTTTAAAAATCGTCCAACAGCAGAATATAAAAAATTGTTAAAAATCGCATATTTAGTAAATATGGAATTTTGTCTCTGATACACCCTGTCGATTTTTAGATCAGATTAAATTGACCTTAAGTAAATTAACCCCATGGACTCATGGAAACAGATAAAGAATGATAAATGACCAGCCAACCAGCTCTTGTCATTTTTCAAACACAGCCTGTGACATGGCAGTTAGGACGCTAATTGGCTGGTCATTTATCACTCTTTATCCGTCTCTACTTTAACTCTTTAACTTAATACATGTGGGCCTTAATTGAGAGGTAACCTGTGGCATGCTAGGACATGTAGTTCAGCAAAAGCTAATCAAAGGATGTCTATTTCTGATTTAGTAGACAGGTAAGGGTAAGGACATAGCTGCCTGCTTCATATCTTTACCTGTAATTTTTATTTTGTCTCTTTTTAACATTTTTAATGAAGCAGGAAGGACATTGAAAAAAGTTTTTCCTACGTGTTCCAATGCCTTATCACATGCCCCATGAACACATAAAATATACAGTAAGTGCTATACATTATTTTTTTATTCATATTTATCTGAACCAATAAATTTCCCAAGGCAGAGGTGTTTTAACAGATGAGTGAACCCATGTGTCGAGTCTGGGTGGCAGTAGGGGTAGTCCTCCCTCTTCATGGTGCACTAGTAACATGCCATGTTCCGTAGACTAAAAGCCTACCGCCAGTGGCGGAACTAGCGAGCGGTAGGCCCAGGTGCAACAAAATGCTTTGAGCCCCCCCCCCCCTCATCCCGTCCAAGTCCACCCCCTCACTCCTGGAGAGGATCTAGTGAGGGGGACCTGCTCAGGGCCAGGAAAATGGATACCTGGCAACAGTGACGTAACTAGACATTTTAGCGCTGTGTGCAAGAAACGGCATCAGAGCCCCCCCCCCCCCAATGTAAAATAAGGGCAGTGCGTGCCGTAAGCGTGCGCAAAAAATATAGGGGCGTGGCTTCAAGGGGAAGGGGTGTGGTCACAAAATAATACCAATTCATATAACAGTGCATAGTAGTCTCCATTATTCAAATTACGCCACACAGTAGCACCACTACACCAGGTAGAGCCCCTTGTACACATTATGGCGGAAAGATTCCCCTTTTCTCATGTCCTAGAGGATGCTGGGGTCCACATTAGTACTAGGAGCCACTGGCACTTTAAGAGTTTAACAGTGTGGGCTGGCTCCTCCCTCTATGCCCCTCCTACCAGACTCCGTTTAGAAAATGTGAAGCGGAGGAGACGATCACAGCTAGGGGAGCTCCTAGAGCTTCTTTAGTTTTATTTTTTTTTCTAAGAGTTAGTTAGGCACAGGGAGGCTGCTGGCAACAGTGGAACTTAGTGGGGGAGTAATGTCCGCCCTGAGGGGTTCGAGACACTACCTCCGCTGACAGGACACTGAGCTCCTGAGGGTGATGATCGTTAGCCGCCCCAGGCGACCGCTCACTCTCGCAGCATGCCGCCCCCCCCCTAACAGAACCAGCAGAATTCCGGTGGCGAGTGAGTCACCGGCCCCCCTGGCAAGCGGGGAGCCGGTGTGAAGATGGCGGCAACATGGTGGGAGCGCAGTACTAAACGCTCCGGAGGCTCAGTGGTACACAGTGCGGCGCTCTGAGGGGCGCCCTGAGCTAGCGCCTATACCCTAGACTGGTCACCAAGGCTGTCAGGGACCTCGGTAACGCTGCCAGCACATTTCCTCAGGCCAGTATAAAGAAGTGAAGAGCGGGAAGCAGCGCCATGTTCAGAGGGCGGAGCTTCTCAGAGTGGACCCAGCAGCGTTCAGCGCCATTTTCCTGCCTGCAGATCCAGTACAGAGACACTGACAGGGAGAGTGCTGTCCCTCCAAGCAACTCCAGCTATCCTCTGCGGTAACGGGGTTGTAGAAGGAGGGAGGGGGGCTGTAAATTTACTGTGTAGTCCAGAGGTTCCCAAACTGTGTGCCGCGGCTCCCTGGGGTGCCTCGGGACACTTGCAGGGATGCCCTGGTTTGGTGGTCCAGGACCAATTCAAATTATTCATGGTCAATATAATAGGCAAAACCAGTGCTGGTGGCTGCCAGTCATAAAATATGTGGCCAAACAGAAGCAAATCTTGTCCCTCACCACACAACTGACCCTAAGGATGACATATAAACGCAATCTACTTAATGTAATATTTCTTTCTAAATTTCTCAATAAGAAATTTTTGGCCTAGGGGTGCCGTGAAAAAAATTCTGATATTCTAGGGCGCCGTGATTCAAAAAAGTTTGGAAAACACAGGTGTAGTCTATTAAGGTACACAGTCAGCGCCAGGTAGTTGTATATATCTACCTTTGGAAGCGCTGTGTGTGGGCTGGCTCCAAGCTCTGTATTTCTCTGTGGCATACTTGGGTGGAAACTGTGTCTGACATTTTCCTGTGTGTGTGTGGGTGTTTGTCTCTCACATAGTCATGTCTAGTGACTCTGTGTCTTATGCTGCAGAGTACATTTCCTCTCAGGAGGAATCCATTCCATATACACAGGAATGTAATGTTTTGTCTCAGATCCCTATTACTGAGCCTGAGTGGTTGACCTCTATTAAGGGAATGATCTCTCAGATCTCTTCTAGGGTAGCTCACACTGAGACTAAAACTCAAGTGTTAAAGAAGTCTATGGCAGTTTGGTCAGCTTCTGTACCTATTCCTTCAAAATCCCCTAGTATATTCCCACAAAAACGTGCACTTGCCTAGATTATGCAAGATGACACGGATACCGACTCTGACATGGCTGACGGTGATGGAGATGTGCTGAGGGGGGTGGCATCCCTGGCTAAGGGGGTGCAGCTCATGATTGAGGCTATTAGAGATGTGTTACACGTTTCTCACACAACACCTGAGCAGGTTGAGGAGGCTTACTTCACAGATAATAAGAAAGCCTCGCTAACCTTCCATGTGTCTAAAGAATTAAATGCTTTATTTGAAAAATCCAGGGGAAGCCCGGAGAAAAAATTCCAGATTCCCAAAAGGGTTTTGGTTGCCTTTCCTTTCCCTTCCCTGAGGAGGATAGAAAAAAATGGGAAAACCCACCCATAGTTGACGCATCTGTTTCCAGACTGTCAAAGAAGGTGGTTTTACCTGTCCCTGGATCTACCGCATTAAAAGAACCACCTGATCGTAAGATTGACCTACGCTCAAAACCATATACACTGCTTCAGGGGTGGCATTAAGGGCTACTATTGCCTGTGCATGGATTTCTAAAGCTATAGTAAAATGGTCAGGCACATTACTGGAGGACTTAGATACAATGGACAGAAGTGACATTGAACTGTTTTTACGTAACATACAGGATTCTGCAGGGTTCATGGTGGAATCCATGAAGGACCTGGGTACTCTGACTGCAAGGATATCTTCCATGTCTGTCTCAGCTCACTGGGGACTCTGGCTACGCCAATGGTCTGCAGACGCGGAATCCAGGAGAAGTGTGAAGAACCTACCCTACACAGGTCAGGCTCTATTTGGGGAAGCATTGGATGCGTGGATTTCCACGGCAACCGCGGGTAAGTCACCTTTTCTTTCCTCTGCTACGCCTTCTACGAATAAACTATTTTTTTCCTCTACATCGCTGTCCTTTCGGACCGCTAAGACAAAAAAAAGTCCAAGCCTCCTACCACCTTCTTTAGAGGTGGTCTTGCAAAATCCGAAAAGCCTACTCCTGCAGGCTTCTAGGACCAGAAATCTGCCTCTGGTTCCTCAAAATCCTCAGTATGACAGTGGACCGTGAAGCCTGGAGGACTGGCTGGTGGGTGCGAGGCTCAGACGTTTCAGCCACGTCTGGGTGTCGTCCGGCCTGGATTCCTGGTTACAGGATATTGTGTCCCAGGGGTACAGACTGGAGTTTCAATAACGCCTCACTGGTTCTTCAAATCAGGCTTGCCGGCTATGATGACAGACAATGGTACCCTTCAGAAAGCCATCCAAAAATTGGAAAAGTCAGAGGTCATTGTTCCAGTTCCACCTCATATGCAACACATGGGTTTCTATTCTAATCTTTTCGTGATACCGAAACCGGATGGTTCGGTCAGACCAATTTTGAACTTGAAATCGCTAAACCCTTATCTGAGAGTATTCAAATTTAAAATGGAGTCTCTGAGAGCGGTGATCTCAGGTCTGGAGGAGAGGGAATTTCTGGTATCCCTAGATATCAAGGATGCATACCTCCACATTCCAATTTGTCCGCTGCACCAGGCCTATCTCAGATTTGCACTGTTAGACAGTCACTATCAATTTCAGGCAATGCCATTCGACCTCTCCACAACACCGAGGGTGTTCACCAAGGATATGGCAGAGATGATGGTGCTTCTCCGCAGACAGGGGGTGAACATCATTCCATATCTGGACGATCTGCTGATAAAGGCATCGACCAGGGAGAAGTTGTTACAGTCCATTGTTCTCGCGACTCGTCTGCTCAGGGAACATGGTTGGATCCTAAACCTTCCAAAGTGACATTTGGTGCTGACAAGGAGATTGTCTTTCCTTGGGATGATCCTCGACACAGAAGTGCAGAGGGTGTTTCTACCGGTGGAAAAAGCGTTGGTGATACAATCAATGCTCCAGGATATTTTAAAGCCTGCCCGGTTCTTCAGTGTATTCGCCTTCCGGGGGAAGATGATTGCCTTCTACGAGGCTCTACAATACGGAAGGTTTCATGCTCGATCCTTCCAACTGGATCTCCTAGACAAGTGGTCAGGATCTCATCTATACATGCACCAGAGGATACGTCTGTCACAGAAAGCAAGGATTTCACTACTCTGATGACTGCAAATGCCTCACCTTCTGGAGGGCCGCAGGTTTGGGGTTCAGAACTGGATCCTTCAAACCACGGATGCAAGTCTCCAGGGTTGGGGCTCAGTCACTCAAGGGGAAACCTTCCAAGGAAGGTGGTCAAGTCTGGAATTCATTTTTACAATAAACATTCTGGAACTAAGCCGCGTACAATGGCCTTCTCCAAGCGGCACATCTTCTGAGAGGTCGGGCCATTAAAGTACAGTCGGACAATGTAAGGACGGTGTCCTACATAAACTGACAGGGCAGAATGAAGAGCAGAGCTGCTATGTCGGAGGTAACAAGAATCATCCTCTGGGCAGAAAGGCGCGCGTTGGCGCTGTCAGCAATCTTCATTCCGGGAGTGGTCAACTGGGAAGCGGACTTCCTCAGCAGACACGATCTCCATCCAGAAGAGTGGGGTCTCCATCCATCCAGAAGGTGACAAATCTTTGGGGTGTACCTCAAATAGACATGATGGCCTCCTGTCTCAACAACAAGCTTCGGAGGTTCTATTCCAGGTCGAGAGACCTGCAAGCAGTGGTGGTGGACGCCCTGGTGACTCCGTGGGTGTTCCAGTCAGTGTACATGTTCCCTCCACTTCCACTCATTCCAAGGATTCTAAAGCTCATAAGGAGAACAAGGTGTTCAGGCAATCCTCATTGCTCCGGACTGGCCAAGAAGGGCTTGGTACGCGTATATTCTGGATCTACTGCTGGAAGATCCGAGGCCTCTTCCTCTTCGGGAGGACCTGTTGTAACAGAGGCCGTTCGCTTATCAAGACTTACCTCGGCTACGTTTGACGGCATGGAGGTTGAACGCCAGATATTATTCGGAAGGGCTTTCCGAACAAGGTTATTCCTACCCTGATACAGGATAGGAAAGGAGTAATGTCTAAACATTGCCATCGCATTTGGAAAAAGTATGTGTCTTGGTGGGAATCCAAGAAGTTTCCTATGGTGGAGTTTCAACATGGAACGGTTTCTCCTCTTCCTGCAAGCAGGTGTGGATATGGGCCTGCGTTTGGGATCCATAAAGGTCCAGATTTCGGCCTTATCCATTTTCTTCCAGAAACAGTTGGCTTCCCTCCCTGAGATTCAGACTTTTTTGAAAGGGGTTCTGCACTTCCAGCCTCCCTTTGTGCTGCCTACGGCACCCTGGGATCCTAATGTGGTGTTGCAGTTCCTCCAATGGGATTGGTTCGAGCCTCTACAGGGGGTTGAGGTCAAGTTTCTCACGTGGAAGGCTGTCACTTTGTTGGCCTTAGCTTCTGCTAGACGTGTGTTGGAGTTGGGGGCTTTTTCTTGTAAAAGTACCTACTTGATTTTCCATGAAGAGAGAGCTGAGCTGCGGACACGTCAGCAATTCCTTCCAAAGGTTTTGTCGGCTATTCATATCAGCCAACCTATTGTAGTGCCAGTTGCTACTGACTCCTCAATTCCATCAAACTCCTTGGATGTTGTAAGGGCTATGAAAATGTATGTGAAGAGGACTGCTCGTCACAGAACATCTGACTGTCTGTTTGTCCAGTATGATCCCAAGAAGATTGGGTGTCCTGCTTCTAAGCAGACAATCTCTCGCTGTATAAGGTTCACTATCCAGCATGCGTATTCTACGGCAGGATTGCTGTGTCCAAAATCTGTTGAGGCCCACTCTACTCGTAAGGTGGGTTCTTCCTGGGCAGCTGCCCGGAGTGTCTCGGCTTTACAGCTTTGCCGAGCGGCTACTTGGTCTGGGTCGAACACGTTTGCTAAGTTCTACAGGTTCAATACTATGACCTCTGAGGACCTAAGGTTTGGTCAGTCAGTTCTGCAAGTGCCTCCGTGCTCTCCCTCCCGTTCTGGGAGCTTTGGTACATCCTCCTGGTACTAATGTGGACCCCAGCATCCTCTAGGACGTAAGTCAAAATGGGATTTTAATTACCTACCCGTAAATCCTTTTCTCGTAGTCCGTAGAGGATGCTGGGCGCCCGCCCAATGCTTAGTTATCCTGCAGTGGTTACTTGGTCAGTACTGCTTTAAGTACTGCGTTATTACTTGGTTCAGTAGTATTATTCAGCTGTTGCTGAGTTTTCAAGCTAGTTAGCTTGGTTTGCCTTGTTTGTGTGAGCTGGTGTGAATCTCGCCACTATCTGTGTAAATTCCTTCTCTCGAAGTATGTCCGTCTCCTCAGGCACAGTTTCTAGACTGAGACTGGTAGGAGGGTCATAGAGGAAGGAGCCAGCCCACACTGTTAAACTCTTAATATGCCAGTGGCTCCTAGTGGACCCGTCTATACACATGGTACTAATGTGGACCCCAGCATCCTCTACAGACTACGAGAAAAAGATTTACCGGTAGGTAATTAAAATCTTATTTTTACACATTACGGCAGACAGCGTCCCCTTTTTTACACATTACGGCAGACCGCGTCCCCTTTTTACACATTACGTCAGACAGCGCCCCCTTTTTTACATATTACGGCAGCCAGTCCCCCTTTTTACACATTACGGCAGCCAGTTCCCCTTTTTACACATTAAGGCAGACAGACAGAATAGATAGATAGACAGACAGACAGAAAGAAAGAAAGAATAGATACTGTCTCCGCTGGCAGTCAGGCTCCTCGGTGCAGCAGCTTCTGGCAGATCCCGGGCAGGGAAGAAGGAGGAGGAGGGAGGGGGACTCGGGAGCCGCAGCAGCGCTATGTAATTGGTGGAGGTGCCGCTGCAGCTGTCCCTCTCCTTCCACATAGGAAATGTACCAAATCTCCGAAACCGGGTGGGAGAGTGCTGAGGTTCCTGCAAAACTGATTTACCAAACTGAAGGTCCTCAGAGGCCAAAGTATCGAACTTGTAGAACTTAGCAAACATGTTCGAACCTGACCAAATAGCTGCTCGGCAAAGCTGTAGAGCCAAGACACCCCAGGCAGCTGCCCAGGAAGAACCCACCGACTTCGTAGAGTGGGCCTGTACAGATTTTGGAACTGGCAAGCCTGCCGTAGAATAAGCATGCTGGATAGTAAGCCTGATCCAGTGAGCAATAGACTGCTTTGAAGCAGGATACCCAATTTTATTGGGATCATAAAGAACAAACAGCGAGTCAGAATTTCTGTGACGAGCTATCCGCTTCACATAGATCTTCAAAGCCCTCACAACATCCAAAGACCTTGAAGTAACAGAGGTGTCGGTAACCACTGGAACCACGATAGGTTGGTTGATATGAAACGCTGACGAGTTCTGAGTTCAGCCCTATCTTCATGAAAAATCAAATAGGGGCTCTTATGAGACAATGTCCCCAGCTCCGACACACGTCTTGCTGAAACCAAGGCCAACAGTGTGACGGTTTTCCATGTAAGAAACTTTACGTCAACGTCTTGTAAAGGCTCAAACCATTCCGATTGGAGAAACTGCAACACCACGTTGAGATCCCAAAGTGCCGTAGGTATCACACAGTGCGGCTGGATGTGCAGAACCCCCTTCAAAAATGTCTGACCCTCAGGGAGAGAAGCCAATTGTTTCTGGAAGAAAATGGATAAGGCCGATATCTGGACTTTTATGGAGCCCAAACGTAGGCCCACATCCACACCTGACTGCAGAAAAAGGAGAAAATTAGAGATGAGCGGGTTCGGATTTACTTGGATTTACCCGAATCTCCTTATTGGCTTACGGACGGCACGTGTTTTGGTTAACCAATAAGAAAAATCCTGAAAAAAAGAACTTGCGATAGTTCTGGCGTTAAGAACCGAGTAAATATGAACCTGCTCATCTCTAGAGAAAACGTCCAAGTTGAAATTCCACCGCAGAAAATTTCCTGTTCTCATACCAAGAGACATGTTTTTTCCAAATACGGTGGTAATGCTTAGACGTTACCCCCTTTCTGGTGTTTAGTTCGTTTAACTTTCAGGGAAATGCAATACCTTATAATACTATGGCTCGGGCCGCTGCGGCCACTGAATGCAAACAATAACCCCTGCGATGTGTATGCACGTTGCGTATACACACCGACGTGCTATGCGCACGATACAGCGACACGTGTGGCTGAATACACCTCTATACCCAAACAAGAATGGAATGCGACACCAGTAGTATATGTTATGTTGTAGTCCAACGCAGCAACAATATATTTACTCAAAAAGATATACACAGAAAATACAACTATATCACAGAGAAGAGCTACAACCAATAGTACATACGTTTGTTCGCCAGCGCCTCCCGGATCCGGTCCTCAGTCAGTCTTAGCAAGATGACCTTCAGAGAATAGACTGAGGCCGGCCAAGAGGTCTTTCTTTTATACAATGGGTCCAAAACATAATGCAAAAGAAACTGTAAGCTCTTCTTCCATAGGTCAAGGGGCAGGTCATTTACAGTACATGAGGGGTCATAGGTTGGTTTGAATAGGTGGGCGATGCGTGGTCCAGGTGTACTTGAAGAGGTCCGCCACTGGGTTCCCGCCGAATATCACGAGTACAGTAATTACAGTAAGTTATGAATATTGTCTTCCTGCGCATATCTATGCGCAGGAGCATGCTATAATATGCAAACTGTGATCGGAATGTAGCCCTTGATATACTGTGCATCTGGATACCAAACACTATGTCCTAACCTAGTTCTGTCCCCTCACATCCTGTAAAGCTGGATATCTCTGTTGTTCTATTTCCTAAGTAAATGTAACTTGCTGGTGTGGTGTGTGGAGACTATGTGTAAATTGTGCGCTATATGAATTTAATATTGAATATGTCTTTGCGGCTCTTCTATGCGAATGCGTATGCTACCGTATTTACTCATACCACGCGCTAATACGCAGGGCTTCACGAGCCAATGTATGCAGCGTGCGGGTATGCGCACGCACGGCAGAAAACGTGCACGCACAGAGACCACTCTGTGTGGTGTTTGCACGTGTGTGTAATATTTTCGACTTCGACACTGGCTTTGATCAGGGTTGGAATTACCCTATTCGGGATCCCTTTCTGTGTTAGAATTTGATGCACAACCACCATGTCGTCAAACATAGCCTTGGTAAGTCTTGATAGACGAACAGCCCCTGTTGTAGAAGATCCTTGAGGAGAGGTGGAGGCCACGGGTCCTCCAGGAGCATCTCCAGCAGATCCGCGTACTAGGCCCTTTTTGGCCAGTACAGAGCAATGAAAATTGCTTGAACCTTTTCCCTTTTTATTCTTTTAAGAATTTTTGGGATCAATGGAAGGGGTGGAAACACGTACACCATTTGGCAGACCCATGGAGACACCAGAACGTCCACCATCACTGTTTGTGGGCCTCTCGACCTGGAACAATACCGCTGGAGTTTCTTGTCAAGCACCCGAACACCTCCGGGTGAAGGCCCCACTCCCCTGGGTGGAGGTCATGTCTTCTTCCCAGTTGTCTACTCCCGGGATGAAGATTGCCGACAATGACACAACGTGTCTTTCTGCCCAGAGGAGAATCCTTGTTACCTCTGACATAGCTGCTCTGCTCTTCATTCCTCCCTGTCGGTTTATGTAAGTTACTGCCGTCACATTGTCCGACTGAACCTGAATGGCGTGATCTTGAAGATGTGATGCCTGTAGAAGGGGGTTGTATATGGCCCTTAGTTCCAGAATGTTGATTGGAAGAATGGTTTCCTGACTTGACCATTTTCCTTGGAACTGTTCCCCCTGGGTGACAGCAACCCAGCCTCTGAGGCTTGCGTCTGTTGTTAGCAGAATCCAATTTTGAATCCCGAACCTTCGGCCCTCGGGTCAGGTGAGAAGTCTGAAGCCACCACAAAAGAGAAATCCTGGCTTTTGGTGACAGACAGATCTTCTGGTGCATGTGAAGATGTGATCCGGACCATTTGTCCAACAGATCCAGCTGGAAGGGGCTTGCATGAAACCTTCCGTACTGCAGTGCCTCGTAAGAGGCTACCATCTTCCCCAGGAGGCGAATGCATAGGTGCACCGATATCCGGGTTGGTTTTAGAACATCCCGCACCATCGACTGGATTACCAATGCCTTGTCTAAAGGAAGGAATACCTTCTTTCTCTGGCTGGGTCCACAGGATAACATTGGGATATGGTTGAGCGACAGCGGAAATGGCACCAACACGGTCACAAGCTTTCTGACCACCCAGGATGTATCGGGGCTTCCCCATATAATCCCGCCCACTGACTTAGTCAGATCAGTTTTTTGCTTGGTGCGGCAGGAAGCCGCATGGTCACAGGGCTGCTGTAGATACAGCAGCCTGAAGCTTTTATTATTTTATTTTTATAGACTTACTATGGTTTTTTTTTAGCGACTTTTCTTAACAGTGTCTTAATGGGCATACTTAAAAGAGTCGCTCCAACAACTCCCCACCGGGTCGCAACAACGCTTACCTTTGCGGTACAGTGCTGTCTCGACGGGCGTCTGTGTCGGATGTTCTAGCAGGTCCAGCAGACGTAACCAGGCTGTAGCCGGAGCATGGGGGAAGGTAAGTCTATGGATCTCCTCTTACTAGAGGGGTCTGGACACAGCTACACTGTATTGGTGGAGACTACAAACAGTGTGTTGATGCGCCGAACATCTCGAGTGCGACAAAGCTACGCTCTAGGGATCATAGGCGCCAGGACTAGGTAGAGGCCGCGATCCTTAGAGTTTAAGTCAACGGGGATTCAGACGCTCTCCTGGCCGCCCCTCCTCCGAGTTCATGACCAGTTTCCCTGTGTCTCCCGTCCATGAACTGAATGACCTCACTTCCGTCTCAGACGCTACCACGAGGGTAGCTTAGACGCTGCGGTTGTGTACACTAGAGATCCCGCCTAGACCGAGTTGCAGGCCTTAGCGTCTGCATACACGTGGAAGTCGCTGAGCGTCCGTGTCCGTCAGTGAGCGACTGTGTCCATTATCAGTTATCAGGAGCGGTAGTGTACATCAGTAGCGTCTGAATCCACTCAGCGTCTTACAAGCGCATTTGTTTGGATATGGAAGTGTGATGAGTCTCCCTGTATCCCGCTGTACAGAGGAATGGTATACAGTGCTAAAAATTCTCTCTACTTGTTAGTATGAATTGTTAATTTTTAGTACATATTGCATATGAGATCTGTATATTACTGTGTTTTCTGCATGTTATGTTGAAAAAGAACCAGTTTAAACAGAAGTACAATTGTCCTACTTACTTGTAAGTTGTTATGGGGGTTGTATTTTCATATGACAATGTCTAATGCCTTAACATGTGACTGACTGCTAGTATGTGTGTTGACTTTTCTATGTAACGTCAGTCCTGTTCTGACCCTCAATTCAGGTGCACTGTGGTCAGATTAATCTCACTTCTATATACTCATATACAGTATAGGTGATTTTCAGTCACAATTTGTGTAGTCATTAACAGATTATTACCATGTCTGTGAGCGGCAAAAGTGACGAGGAGAATTTATCAAGCACTCCTACATCCCTAGCATGCTTATCTTGTAAGACAGGGTTAATTGGTATGGAAAAAGGCTATTTCAGCTGCGATCCCACTGCCAGCATCGGTATATACAGACTCCCGGCAGAACGAGCTGAACACCCCGAGATAGCAGTAGCGGGATTAGCGGCAACCGCGGAAACCGGGGACGCCCAGCGTGCAGCAACCAAATGAGGTACCGCTTACCGCAGGGCTCATACACCGATATTCAGACTGTCCAAGCATCAGTGGGATTGCATGCTGTTTGGACTCATCACTACTCACGCTGTATATCAGCAGGATCACGTATGCAGTTCAACAGCTAGATTACACACATGTGAGTCCAACCAAGACGAGTACAGCGCCGTCTGTACACTTAATAGCTGGCTTTTATATCATATTTTCTCTAACGTCCTAAGTGGATGCTGGGGACTCCGTAAGGACCATGGGGATTAGCGGCTCCGCAGGAGACTGGGCACAACTAAAGAAAGCTTTAGGACTACCTGGTGTGCACTGGCTCCTCCCACTAAGACCCTCCTCCAGACCTTAGTTAGATTCTTGTGCCCGGCTGAGCTGGATGCACACTAGGGGCTCTCCTGAGCTCCTAGAAAGAAAGTATATTTAGGTTTTTTATTTTACAGTGAGATCTGCTGGCAACAGATTCACTGCAGCGAGGGACTAAGGGGAGAAGAAGCGAACCTACCTAACAGGTGGTAGTTTGGGCTTCTTAGGCTACTGGACACCATTAGCTCCAGAGGGATCGACCGCAGGACCCGACCTTGCTGTTCGTTCCCGAAGCCGCGCCGCCGTCCCCCTTACAGAGCCAGAAGCATGAAGAGTCCAGAAAATCGGCGGCAGAAGACTTCGGTCTTCACCAAGGTAGCTCACAGCACTGCAGCTGTGCGCCATTGCTCCTCATGTACACCTCACACTCCGGTCACTGATGGGTGCAGGGCGCTGGGGGGGGCGCCCTGAGGGCAATATATGACACCTTGGCTGGCAAATCTACATCATATATAGTCCTAGAGGCTATATAGATGTAAAATTACCCCTGCCACTATTCCAGAAAAAGCGGGAGAAAGTCAGTTGGAAAAGGGGCGGGGCTTCTCCCTCAGCACACTGGCGCCATTTTCTCTTCACAGTGCAGCTGGAAGACAGCTCCCCAGGCTCTCCCCTGTAGTTTTCAGGCTCAAAGGGTTAAAAAGAGAGGGGGGGCACTAAATTTAGGCGCAATATATGTATACAAGCAGCTATTTGGGGAAAAATCACTCAGTTATAGTGTTAATCCCTGCATTATATAGCGCTCTGGTGTGTGCTGGCATACTCTCTCTCTGTCTCCCCAAAGGACTTTGTGGGGTCCTGTCCTCAGTCAGAGCATTCCCTGTGTGTGTGCGGTGTGTCGGTACGGCTGTGTCGACATGTTGGATGAGGAAGGTTACGTGGAGGCGGAGCAGAGGCCGATAAATGGGATGTCGCCCCCTGTGGGGCCGACACCAGAGTGGATGGATAGGTGGAAGGTATTAACCGACAGTGTCAACTCCTTACGTAAAAGGCTGGATGACGTAACAGCTGTGGGACAGCCGGCTTCTCAGCCCGCGCCTGCCCAGGCGTCTCAAAGGCCATCAGGGGCTCAAAAAAAAAACGCCCGTTACCTCAGATGGCAGACACAGATGTCGACACGGAGTCTGACTCCAGTGTCGACGAGGTTGAGACATATACACAATCCACTAGGAACATCCGTTACATGATCTCGGCAATGAAAAATGTGTTACGCATTTTCTGACATGAACCCAAGTACCACATAAAAGGGGTTTTATTTTTGGGGAGAAAAAGCAGCCAGTATTTTGTTCCCCCATCAGATGAATGAATGAAGTGGGTAAAGAAGCGTGGTTTCCCCCGATAAGAAACTGGTAAATTCTAAAAAGTTACTGATGGCGTACCCTTTCCCGCCCGAGGATAGGTCACGTTTGGAGATATCCCTTAGGGTGGATAAGGCGCTCACACGTTTGTCAAAAGGTGGCACTGCCGTCTTAGGATACGGCCACCTTGAAGGAACCTGCTGATAAAAAGCAGGAGGCGATCCTGAAGTCTGTATTTACACACTCAGGTTATATACTGAAACCTGCAATTGCCTCAGCATAAATAGTGCTGCTGCAGCGTGGTCTGATACCCTGTCAGATAATATTAATACGCTAAGACAGGGATAATATTTTGCTAACATTGAGCATATTTAAGACGTTGTCTTATATATAAAGGATGCACAGAGGGATATTTGCCGGCTGGCATCCAGAATTAATGCAATGTCCATTCTGCCAGGAGGGTATTAGAAACCCGGCAGTGGACAGGTGATGCTGCATTTAAAAGGCACATGGAGATTCTGCCTTATAAGGGTGAGGAATTGTTTGGGGATGGTCTCTGGGACCTCGTATCCACAGCAACAGCTGGGAAGAAAAATTTTTACCTCAGATTTCCTCACAAAAGCCTAAGAAAGCACCGTATTTTCAGGTACAGTCCTTTCGGCTTCAGAAAAGCAAGCGGGTCAAAGGCGCTTCCTTTCTGCACAGAGACAAGGGAAGAAGGAAAAAGCTGCACCAGCCAGCCAGTTCCCAGGATCAAACATCTTCCCTCGCTTCCTCTGAGTCCACCGCATGGCGCTGGGGCTCCACAGGTGGAGACAGGTGCGGTGGGGGCGCGTCTCGGGAACTGCAGGGACCAGTGGGCTTGCCCACAGGTGGATCCCTAGGTTCTGCAAGTAGTATCACAGGGATACAGGCTGGAGTTCGAGACGACTCCCCCTCGCCGTTGCCTCACATCAGCCTTGCCTGCTGCCCTCGGAGAAAGGTAGTACTGGCGGCAATTCACAAGCTGTACTTCCAGCAGGTGAAATCAAGGTACCCCTCCTTCAACAAGGCCGTGGTTACTATACCAAAATGTTGTGGTACCGAAACCAGACGGTTCGGTGAGACCCATTCTAAAATTGAAATCCTTGAACACTTATATATGAAGGTTCAAGTTCAAAATGGAATCGCTCAGGGCGATTATTGCAAGCCTGGAAAATTTCAGGGTATCACTGGACATCAAGGATACTTACCTGCATGTCCCTATTTACCCTCTTCACCAGGTGTACCTCAAAATTGTGGCACAGGATTGTCATTACCAATTCCAGACGTTGTCGTTGGTCTGTCCCCGGCACTGAGGGTATTTACCAAGGTAATGGCCGAAGTACTTATCCCATACTTGGACGATCTCCTTATAAAGGCGAGGTCCAGGGAGCAGTTGTTCGTCGGAGTAGCACTATCTCGGGAAGTGCTACAACAGCACGGCTGGAGTCTGAATATTCCAAAGTCGCAGCTGGTTCCTACGACGCGTCTACTGTTCCTGGGTATGGTTCTGGACACAGAACAGGATAAAAAGGGTTTCTCCCGGAGGAGAAGTCCAAGGAGTTGGCGTCTCTAGACGGAGACCTCCTAATACAAATACAGGTATCGGTGCTTCAATGCACGCGAGCCTTGGGAAAGATGGTAGCTTCTTACGAAGAATTTCCATTCGCCAAGTCCCATGCAAGGATCTTCCAGTGGGATCTGTTGGACAAGTGGTCCGGGTCGCATCCTCAGATGCATCGGCGGATAACCCTGTCTCCAAGGGCCAGGGTGTCGCTGTGGTGGTGACTGCAGGGTGCTCATCTTCTAGGGGGCTGCAGATTCGGCATACAGGACTGGGTCCTGGTGACCACGGATGCCAGCCTTCAAGGCTGGGGGGCAGTCACACAGGGAAGAAACTTCCAAGGCCTATGGAAAAGTCAGGAGACTTCCCTACACATAAATGTTCTGGAACTATGGGCCATTTACAATGCCGTAAGTCAGGCTAGACCCCTGCTTCAACACCGGCCGGTGCTGATCCAGTCAGACAACATCACGGCGGTCGCTCATGTAAACCGACAGGGCGGCACAAGAAGCAGGATAGCGATGGCAGAAGCCACAAGGATTCTCCGATGGGCGGAAAATCATGTGTTAGCACTGTCAGCAGTGTTCATTCCCGGAGTGGACATCTGAGAAGCAGACTTTCTCAGCAGACACGACCTCCACCCGGGAGAGTGGGGACTTCATCCAGAAGTTTTCCAAATGATTGTACACCGTGGGGAAAGGCCACAGGTGGACAGGATGGCGTCCCGCCTCAACAAAAAGCTGCAAAGATATTGCGCCAGGTCAAGGGACCCTCAGGCGATAGCTGTGGACGCTCTGGTAACACCGTGGGTGTACCAGTCGGTGTATGTGTTCCCTTCTCTGCCTCTCATATCCAGGGTAATGAGAATAATAAGAAGGAGAGGAGTAAGAACTATACTCATTGTTCCGGGTGGCCAAGAAGAGCTTGGTACCCAGAACTCCAAGAAATTATCTCAGAGGACCCATGGCCTCTGCCGCTCAGACAGGACCTGCTGCAGCAGGGGGCCTGTCTGTTTCAAGACGTATCGCGGCTGCGTTTGACGGCATGGCGGTTGAACGCCGGATCCTGAAGGAAAAAGGCATTCCGGAGGAAGTTATCCCTATGCTATTTAAAGCTAGGAAAGAAGTGAACGCAAACCATTATCACCGCATATGGCGGAAATATGTTGCGTGCTGTGAGGCCAGTAAGGCCCCAAAGGAGGAATTTCAGCTAGGTCGATTTCTGCACTTCCTACAAGTCAGAGGTGACTATGGGCCTAAAATTGGGTTCCATTAAGGTCCAGATTTCGGCTCTATCGATTTTCTTCCAAAATAGAACTGGCTTCACTGCCTGAAGTTCAGACTTTTGTTAAAGGAGTGCTGCATAGTCAGCCCCCGTTTGTGCCTCCAGTGGCACCGTGGGATCTCAACGTAGTGTTGGATTTCCTGAAGTCGCATTGAGTTGAGCCAATTAAATCCGTGGAGCTACAATACCTCACGTGGAAAGTGGTCATGCTGTGGGCCTTGGCGTCGGCCAGGCGTGTATCAGAATCTGTATTTTATATGGATAAGGCGGAATTGAGGACTCGTTCCCAATTCCTTCCTAAGGTGGTAGCAGTTTTTCATGTGAACCAACCTATTGTGGTGCCTGCGGCTACTTGGGACTTGGAGGATTCCAAGTTTCTGGACGTAGTCAGGGCCCTGAAAAGTATATGTTTCCAGGACGGCTGGAGTCAGGAAAACTGACTCGCTATTTATCCTGTATGCACCCAACAAGCTGGGTGCTCCTGCTTCTAAGCAGACTTGCTCGCTGGATCTGTAGCACGATTCAACTTGCACATTCTGCGGCTGGACTGCCGCACCCTAAATCTGTGAAAGCCCATTCCACGAGGAAAGTGGGCTCTTCTTGGGCGGCTGCCCGAGGGGTCTCGGCTTTACAAATTTGCCGAGCTGTTACTTGGTCGGGTTCAAACACTCTTGCAAGAGTCTACAAGTTTGATACCCTGGCTGAGGAGGACCTAGAGTTTGCTCATTCGGTGCTGCAGAGTCATCCGCACTCTCCCGCCCGTTTGGGAGCTTTGGTATAATCCCCATGGTCCTTACGGAGTCCCCAGCATCCACTTAGGACGTTAGAGAAAATAAGATTTTACTCACCGGTAAATCTATTTCTCGTAGTCCGTAGTGGATGCTGGGCGCCCATCCCAAGTGCGGATTGTCTGCAATACTTGTATATAGTTATTGCCTAACTAAAGGGTTATTGTTGAGCCATCTGTTGAGAGGCTCAGTTGTTATCATACTGTTAACTGGGTATAGTATCACGAGTTATACGGTGTGATTGGTGTGGCTGGTATGAGTCTTACCCGGGATTCAAAATCCTTCCTTATTGTGTCAGCTCTTCCGGGCACAGTATCCTAACTGAGGTCTGGAGGAGGGTCTTAGTGGGAGGAGCCAGTGCACACCAGGTAGTCCCTTAGCTTTCTTTAGTTGTGCCCAGTCTCCTGCGGAGCAGCATTCACTACGGACTACGAGAAATAGATTTACCGGTGAGTAAAATCTTATTTTAAAATCATTGACATTCAGCTTTTCAAAGTAACTCTATGGAGAGGGTGTTACAAAGTATCCGGTAAAACACCTCAGTGTGGAGAATCTCTCATAACCGATACAAAGTATCCAGTAACTCTGTAGGAAACAGCTGTGATGTTAGGATTGCTACAGTTGTAACTGAATGTAAAATCTGTGGCACTCTAGAGACTGTCCTTTTTGAGCAATCTTTGCACTTTTAAATATAGGGTATTCTGTTTTTTCTTGTATATGCTATTTTTAATATTATGTTATAAATATAAATATAAAGTTTATATATATACCAATGGCAATCCCTAATTTTTTTATATATATGTACTTGCGCTATCCTCTTCATCTATTGTTTGTTTTTATATATTAATTGGTATGGACCAATTAGTCACTTATGAGGGGTTGTGTGCGAACTGTTTTGCTTTTCATCAAAGTAAAAAACAGGAGTTGGTTCAACCACCAACAGAACCACCATGGAATATGTCCGCAAAGACTTTATCCTCAATAGCGGACAGGTTAACTCCAGTAGCTTTACCTCAAGGGTTAGGTTACACTATTAACCCATACATGCAGCTCCCTTCCTACGGCTTGGTACCAGTAGCCTCTACAAGCAACCAAGGGACAGGTAAGACTAAGACAGATGCGTCTATGTGGCAGACTACACAAGATGATACAACAGATGATGATACAGTAGATTCAAATACTCCGTATGATGATCAGTCGCAGAGTTTTAGTTCAGAGGATGTAGCTGAACTTATTAATGCTGTGAAGGCTGTTCTCTCTTTGGAAGAGCCAGCTAAGACAGTGTTTAAAGTCTAAAGCACCTGTGTTTAAACGAACAAAGTCAGTTAAAACTGAATTCCCAGCGTCAGATGAGCTGACGGAAATGATGGATGAGTCTTGGGCGACGCCCAGTAAGAAATATAAGATTCAGAAAAGATGGAATTCTTATTATCCATTTCCAGCTGTGGATTGTTCGAAAAGGGAAGTTACTCCAAAAGTAGATGCACATGTACTGCGACTTGTGCATAAATCTTCTTTACCACTGTCATCTACCTCGCTAAATGATGTCACAGACAGAAGGCTAGATCGCTTCTTGAAAAATGTATTTTCTCTAGTAGGAGCAGTGGTAAGACCTGCTATGGCTTCGGCCTGGGTAGCAAAGGCAATGGGCGAATGGATAGAGGAACTAGAGAATGACATCTCTTCTCCTACTAGGGAGCAAGAGTATCATTTAAGCCGTTTAAGACAATCTGCCCAATACTTGGAAGAAGCAGCAATTGATATGGGTACAGTTGCTTCTAAAGCTTCAGCCTTGACAGTAGCCGCTCGCAGAATAGTTTGGCTACGTACCTGGAAGGCAGATGCGGAATCCAAGAAAGAATTGGAAGCATTGCCTTTCATTGGTAATATATTATTTGGGAAACCATTATCTGATAACCTAGAATCAGAGGCTGAATCAAAGAAGGTCAGATTTCCGGCTACTTATAACCCTAAGTCTAAGGGGTCAAAGTTTCGCTCATTTCGTTGGCAAAGCGAAAGCTAAAGAGGAGTCTAAGCAGCCCCAGTTCAAAACCAGGGGTAGGAAGCAGTGGGCTAGCAAAAAGCCAGCTTCCAAACCTGAACAGAAACCATCAGCCTGAAGAGACGGGCCTCCGCCTGGAGGATTCCAGGGTTAGGGGCCGATTCCTTCATTTTGCACACATATGGCAACAGTCAACAACAGATGCTTGGGTGCAGAAGGTGGTATCTCAGGGGTATGGGTTCCCATTTAGGAGGCAGCCTCCTCAAAGATTTTTTTGCACCAGCCCGTCTCGCATATAGTCGAAGGCCAATGCCCTGCAAGAAGCAGTCCAAAAATTACTGCAGTCAGGTGTGATTGTCCCAGTACCTCCATCACAAAGGGGACAGGGGTTTTACTCCAATCTATTTCTGATCCATAAGTCAAATGGGTCATATCGACCAATTCTCAATCTGAAAATGTTAAACAAATACATTTGGATCCCGAAGTTCCACATGGAGACGTTACGCTCCATAATGTTGGCTATGGAACCAGGAGATTACATGGTATCTCTGGATATACGGGATGCTTACCTACATGTGCCTATAGCACTGTCTCATCAGTGTTACCTCAGGTTTGCCATCCTCCAGGAACATTTTCAGTTCCAAGCAACAGCACCCAGGGTGTTTACCAAAATTATGGTGGTTATGGCAGCTTGTCTGCGCGAACAGGGGATAAGAATATTCCCGTACCTCGACGACCTGTTAATCTTAGCACATTCGCAAGATTTACTTTTGAGCCATCTTCAACAGACAATAGTTTGTTTACAGAGACACAGGTGGCTCATAAATTGGGAAAAGTCGTCTCTGAATCCGTCACAGCGGATGGTTCATTTGGGGGCCATATTGGATTCAGACCTACAGAAAGTTCTCTTACCAGAGAAAAAGATAGTCAAGGTGCAGGTCATGGCTCAGGAAGCGTTGCACGCCCAGACAATGTCAGTCCATGCAGCAATGCGACTGTTGGGTCTGATGGTATCAGCCTTCGACATGGTGGAATATGCGCAATTCCACTCCAGACCATTGCAGCACCTTATTCTGACCAAATGGAACGGAAATCATCAGACGATAAAAAAGCAGATGATAAAGTTTCCAGTAAACGTAAAATGGTCTCTAGTGTGGTAGCTACAGACAGACCATTTAAACAAGGGGAGACCCTTTTGGATAAAAGAATGGCAAGTCCTGACAACAGATGCCAGCCTGCAAGGCTGGGGTGCGGTACTCGGAAGCCTTTGGTTCCAGGGAAAAAGGACTGCAAGGGAAAGTCGCCTGCCAATAAATCTGTTGGAAATAAGGGCCATTTACTTGGCTCTAGTTCAGGCAAAGGACAGTCTGCAAGGAAGACCGGTCCAGATTCGCTCAGACAATGCGACAGCAGTAGCGTACCTCAATCATCAAGGAGGAACTCACAGCAAGAGACTGATGGAGGAGGTAACTCCCATTCTAAACAGAGGCGTATCTAGGGTAGGGTGAGTGGGGCACGTGCCCTGGGCGCCTTGGCAGGTCCAGGAGAGGGGGCGCCGCCGGCGTCCAGGGCATCATGCCCCACTCGCCCCCGTCAACCCTAAATGTGATGGGAGGAGAGCGCAGCGTCTCTCCCTCCCCTCACCGCCGCTGCCTGCAGCGCTGCTGTGTCCGGTCTCCGGCGTTAGCCAATCAGAGCTTGCAGACCGGCGTTAGCCAATCAGAGCTTGCGGACCGGCTCCTGATTGGCTGCCGGTCCGCGAGCTCTGATTGGCTAGCGAACCGGCGCCAGACAGCCGCCGGAGACCTGGAGCGGCGAGGGGAAGGAGAGGCGCTGCGCTGCGCTCTCCTCCCCTCACATAGCAACAAGAAGCCACCGGCCGGTAAGTGACGGGGGGGAAGGGGGTCCGGCGGCACGGAAGGGGGGGTCCGGCGGCATGGGGGGGGGGTCCAGCGGCACAGTGGGGCATGTATCTGGCACCAAGTGGGGCCTGGCACTGTGGGCCAATGTATCTGGCACTGTGGGGCATGTAACTGGCACCAAATGGGGCATGTAACTGGCACTGAGTGGGGCCTGGCACTGTGGGGCATGTATCTGGCACTGTGGGGCATGTATCTGGCACTGTGGGGCAATGTATCTGGCACTGTGGGGCAATGTATCTGGCACTGTGGGGCAATGTATCTGGCACTGTGGGGCATGTAACTAGCACCAAATGGGGCATGTAACTGGCACTGAGTGGGGCCTGGCACTGTGGGGCATGTATCTGGCACTGTGGGGCAATGTATCAGGCACTGTGGGGCAATGTATCTGGCACTGTGGGGCAATGTATCTGGCACTGTGGGGCATGTAACTAGCACCAAATGGGGCATGTAACTGGCACTGAGTGGGGCCTGGCACTGTGGGGCATGTAACTGGCACTGTGGGGCATGTAACTGGCACTGTGGGGCATGTAACTGGCACTGTGGGGCAATGTATCCGGCACTGTGGGGCATTGTATCCGGCACTGTGGGGCATTGTATCCGGCACTGTGGGGCATTGTATCCGGCACTGTGGGGCAATGTAACTGGCACTGTGGGGCAATGTATCTGGCACTGTGGGGCAATGTATCTGGCACTGTGGGGCAATGTATCTGGCACTGTGGGGCAATGTATCTGGCACTGTGGGGCAATGTATCTGGCACTGTGGGGCATGTAACTGGCACTGTGGGGCATGTATCTGGCACTGTGGGGCAATGTAACTGGCACTGTGGGGCAATGTAACTGGCACTGTGGGGCAATGTAACTGGCACTGTGGGGCAATGTAACTGGCACTGTGGGGCAATGGAACTGGCACTGTGGGGCAATGTAACTGGCATTGTGGGGCAATGTAACTGGCACTGTGGGGCAATGTAACTGGCACTGTGGGGCAATGTATCCGGCACTGTGGGGCAATGTAACTGGCACTGTGGGCCATTTTCAGTGGCCACACCCCTTCTGGAGCGTGGCCACACCCCTTCTGGTGTGTGGCCACGCCCATTTTTTCACCAGGCGCGCGCACATGCTTCTTTTTGTATGTTTTTTTTTTTCGGGGGGGGGCGCCATTTTCCATCTTGCCCCTGGGCTCCGAAAACCCTAGTTACGCCTCTGTTTCTAAGATGGGCAGAACTCCATCTCCCAGCATTGTCAGCAGTGTTTGTCCCAGGTGTACTGAACTGGGAAGCGGATTTTCTCAGTCGACACACCATTCAGGAAACCGAATGGGCATTACACCCAGAAGTGTTTCAGACACTAGTGAACAGAAGGGGTCTACCAGAGATAGATCTCATGGCGTCTTGTCTGAACAACAAGGTTCCGAGGTACGGATCGAGAACAAAGGATCCCGGAGCGGTCCTTGAAGACGCGCTGTCAGTAGAATTGAAATTTCATCTGGCATGTCTGTTCCCTCCAATATCTCTGTTACCCAGAGTAGTGAGAAAAATAAAGCAAGCGAAGGGAGCCATAATTCTAATAGTTCCAGCTTGGCCAAGAAGGCATTGGTACACAGATCTACTGATGATGTCCGTGGAAGCACCAATACTGCTCCCTCAACGTCCAGATCTGCTAATGCAGGGTCCTTGTTGTCACAGTCATCTGGATCGCCTGTCTTTGACGGCGTGGCTGTTGAAACCTCTATCTTAGAAGCTAGAGGATTTTCAAGACAAGTAATCCAAACTATGCTTAGAGCAAGAAAGCCTTCTTCAGCTCGTGTGTATCATAGAATATGGCAAGCCTATATTCATTGGTGTACTGGAAAAAATTTGAATCCAAGATCTTTTAAAGTATCCAGGATTTTGGATTTCCTTTAAGAAGGTTTGGATAAAGGTTTGAAAGTGGCTTCCTTGAGAGTTCAAGTATCAGCATTAACTGTATGGTTTCAGCGAAAGATTGCTGATTTACAGGATGTACGTACTTTCTTTCAGGGAGTTGTACATATTCAACCTCCGTTTGTTCCTCCTGCAGCTCCCTGGGATTTGAATTTTGTTCTTAAATTCCTCCAGGGTCCTCCGTTTCAACCGCTTAAGAGAGCAGATCTTAAATGGTTAACGGCTAAAGTACTTTTTCTACTGGCAATGGCGTCAGCCAGAAGAGTGTCAGATTTAGGCACGTTATCGTGTGAGTCTCCTTTTCTAAGTTTTTTCCAGACAGAGCAGTTCTCAGAACGAGATCTGGTTATCTTCCAAAGGTGGTTTCAAAGTTTCACCTGAATGAAGAGATTGTAGTCCCAGCTTTTCAGGTATCGGGACTATCAGCGGGAGAAGCGTCGCTGGACGTAGTCTGAGCTTTAAGAATCTACATAAATCGTACTAGTGCCATCAGGAAAACAGATTCTCTCTTCATCCTCTACGGATTTCATAGAAGAGGATGGCCTGCTAGTAAACAGACGCTGGCGAGATGGCTCCGAATGGTAATGTCAGAAGCATATTCTCATGCAGATCTCCCTACTCTGGCTAATGTCTCTGCACACTCTACACGTAAGGTAGGTCCTTCATGGACAGCACAACAGGATGCTTCAGCAAAACATATGTAAGGAAGCCACATGGTCTTCCATAAACACATTCATTAGACATTATGCCTTGGATACTTTTGCCTCTCATGACGCAGACTTCGGGCGAAAGGTCCTCCTGTGTAATCAGGAGCGTCCCCACCACTAAAATTGGCTTTGGGAATCCCAATGTTATCCTGTGGATAATCCTGTGGACCCAGCCAGAGAAATAGACGTTATGGTAAGAACTTACCGTTGATAACGTGATTTCTCTTATGTCCACAGGTATCCACAGGGATCCCACCCTGACGCACCTGATTTGAGGATCTTGACAATCACTAAACCTCTTCCCTCTTGTATGGAAGGGTGTGCATGTGTGTTCTTATCGCCTAAATAGGTTTCTACCTGTTGCTGCTGCCTAAATCGCTGAGGAAAGAACTGATCTGACTGAGTCAGTGGGCGGGATTATATGGGGAAGCCCCGATGCATCCTGGGAGGCCAGAAAGCTCGTGACCGTGTTGGTGCCATTTCCGCTGTCACTCAACCATATTCCAATGTTATCCTGTGGATACCTGTGGACATAAGAGAAATCACGTTATCAACGGTAAGTTCTTACCATAACGTCTATGTCCCTTCGTGTCCGGTATCATCCCCAGGAACGGAAGCCTCCGTGTTGGTTCCTGGTGAGATTTTGGTAGGTTCAGAGTCCATACGTGATCCTGTAGTAGTTGGGTTGAGAGGGTAGTGTTGTCCAACAACCTCTCCTTGGATGGTGCTTTTATCAGCAGATCATCCAGGTACGGTATTATGTTCACTCCTTGTTTGCGGAGGAGAAACATCATCTCTGCCATTACCTTGGTGAACACCCTCAGTGCTGTGTAGAGAAGTCAAATGGCAGGGCCTGGAACTGGTAGTGACAGTCCTGTATGGCAAACCTTAGATAAGCCTGATGAGGCGGACAAATCGGAATATGGAGGTACGCATCCTTGATATCCAGAGACATCAAGATTTCCCCCTCCTCCAGACCCGAGATCCTCGCTCTCAGAGACTCCATCTTGATCTTGAACACCCATAAGTACGGGTTCAATGACTTGAGATTTAAAATGGGCTTTACCGAACCGTCCGGTTTCGGTACTACAAACAGGTTGGAATAATAACCCTGGTTTTGTAGCTGAAGTGGAACTGGAACAGTGACCTGTGTCTGTACCAGTTTTTGAATTACTTCCTGTAAAGTAATACTTGCTTCTTGAGAAGCTGGTAAGCCTGATTTGAAGAATCTGTGAGGTGGGAGTTCCTGAAACACCAGTCTGTAGCCCTGGGCTATAAGATCTTTGACCCAGGGATCCTGGCATGATGTTGCCCATATGTGACTGATGTATCTTAATCGGGCTCCCACCTGCCTGTCTTCCAGGCAGTGCTGTCCTCCGTCATGCTGAAGGCTTAGAGGAAGTAGAACCGGGGTTCTGTTACTGTGAACCTGCAGTTGTTGGTTTTCTGGGTTTACCTGTATTGCCTTTGAAGGCCGTATAAGAACCTTTGGTTTTGTTTTTAAAGTTTGCTGTCCGAAAAAACGGCAGAGTTGGAGTAGAATAGGTTTTCCTAGCTGGGGGGGGAGGGGGCTGCGGAAGGAAGATATGTAGAATTACCCGCCGTAGCCTTAGAAATCCACGTATCCAGTTCAGCTCCAAACAGGGCCTCACCTGTAAATGGTAGGTTTTCCATGTCTTTCCTGGACTCTGCATCTGCAGTCCACTGGTGTAGCCATAGGCCCCTGCGTGCTGAAACTACCATGGCCGTTTTGCGTGCATGGAGCAAACCTTTTTCTTTTATGGCCTCTACCATAAAATTTGCAGAGTTTTGTATATGCTGTAGGAGTAAAACTATCTCCCCCCTGGATAAGGTATCTAACTCGTCAATTAGATTACCTGACCATTTAGCAATGGCCCTAGTGATCCATGCGCAAGCAATAGTGGGTCTCTGGGGCCTCCCCATCAGCTGTGTACAGGGATTTGAGAGTGTTCTCAATTTTGCGGTCAGCCGTGTCCTCTAAGGAGGCAACCCCAGGGACAAAGAAGACTATCTTATGTGACAACCTAGATACCGATACGTCAACAATCGTGGGTTTTCCAATTTTTTCTATCATCCTGAGGAAAGGGGAAGGTTGTGAGTTAATCTCTTAGGGATTTTCAAATAGAGAATTCAACTCTTTTGATGCAGTGAAAGTAGCAGAGGATTTATTTATTTACATTAAAATTAGATACCTTCTCCTCCTCATTCACCTTATCAGGAATCTGCAGAACGTCTCTAATAGCTTTTGTCAGAGCCTGGTCCCCCTGTGACAGAGCTGCCTCTTGAAGGGTTCATGGTCCCATTCCCCGCTGACAGGACACTGAGCTCCACCACGGCGAGTGTACATTCCCGCAGCACGCCGCCACCCCTAACAGAGCCAGAAGAATGAAGAGTGGTGAGCACTAAGCCGGTGTCCCGGTTAGCGGGGCGCCGGCCATTATGGCAGCATGAGGGTACGGAGACGCACGGCTTCTAACCGGGGCGAAATGTGTCTCCAGACACAGTACACAGCTACGTCTCAGTACACTGTACACAGTACCCACACTGGCAAAGACAGCCTTAAAACGTTTTTCTCTCCATTTTAAGCACCAGATTACCTCAGCCAGTATAAAAAAAGCGGGAAGACCGCGCGCCATTGAAGGGGCGGGCCTTCACTATGAGCGGATCTAGCAACTCCCCAGCGCCATTTTCCCTCTGCAGTGGACACAGACGCTGACTGACAGGGACGCGCAGCTCCTCCGGAGAGACTCCAGATTACCTCAGCGTTATTGGGGTCATAGCAGGGGGGATTGATTATTAGTGTACTAAATCCCCTATCAGGGTACTTAATCTGCGACCCGGCTAAGATTGGCATTAGTGATAAGGGCGCGGTGTGGTCTGGCTCCAAATAACTCTGTCTCTCCCTGAAAGGCTCTTTGTGGGTTAATTGTGCTTAGCCTATTCCTGTGTGTGTGTGTGTGTGTGTGTGCTGTCACATTTACATTATGTCACGCAAAGAGTGTGCTTCTTGTACAGTGGGGTGTTTCTCTTCACCAGGGGTCTCACTACTGGGTACTCAGGGCAATGCACCTTCCCAGAATAGCGGGGCTGTACCGGAGTGGGTAAATTCCATTAAGGGAATGATCTCCAATAGTTCTACGAAATTATCCTGCAATGAGAAAGAAATGCAATACTTAAGATAGACTGTGGATGAGTTTATGAATACAGACTCAGTCTCCAAACCAGCGTCTTATTCCCCTCCCATTTGTCCGCAAAAATGATCTCTGGCCCATATACTGCAGTCTGACTGACGGGTCAGACATGGAGGAGGGCGAGGTGGATATGGAGGACGGGGGTGCTACTCTGTCACAGGGAGTAGAGGCTCTTATAGAGGCTATCAGAGATGTTCTGCAAATTCCTGATAAGGTGTCAGAGGAGTGTGAGGAATCTTATTTTAATGTAAAAAAGAAGTTCTCTGTTTGAAGAACCGTGGGTTAATCCTGATAAGAAATTTCAGATCCCTAAAAGGTTGCTCTCAACTTTTCCTTTTCCTCTGGAAGATAGGAAAAAATGGGACAATCCACCGATAGTGGATGCATCAGTCTCTAGGCTGTCAAGAAAAAATTGTATTGCCTGTCCCTGGCGCAGCCTCCCTAAACGACACGGCTGATCGTAAAATTGAGACTACACTCAAATCATTGTATACAGCTGCTGGGGTGGCCCTGAAACCCACTATTGCATGTGCGTGGATCACAAAAGCCATTGCTAAATGGTCATGTAACCTAATTGAGGGGTTAGATTCCTTGTCTAGGGGGGGATGTTGTTCTACTCCTGCAGCATATACAGGACTCTGCAAACTTTATGGTGGAATCCATAAAAGATATAGGTTTGCTTAATGCACGCACCACCGATATGGCAGTCTCAGCACGCAGGGGCTTGTGGCTATGCCAGTGGACTGCCGCCGCAGACTCCAGGAAAGGCGTGGAAGGCCTAGCCTTCACAGGAGAGGCATTGTTTGGAGACGAACTAGACAAATGGATCTCCAAAGCTACTGCGGGTAAGTCTACATATCTTCCTTCCGCAGCTCCCCCATCCAGGAAAGCTTATTCAGCTTCAAATTTACAGTCCTTTCGGACGGCCAAGTTTAAGGGTAAATCCAGAGGTGCTTCTACGGCCTCCAGAGGCGCAAGAGGTAAACCACGCAAACCAGCAACGGCAGGTGTTCAGGAACAGGTTTCAGGCTCTGCTTCCTCAAAGCCTTCAGCATGACGGTGGACTGCGATGCCTGGTGGACTGTCAGGTGGGAGCCTGACTAAAATTCTTCAGTCCTTTCTGGTCAAGTTCGTACCGGGAACCCTGGATCATAGATCTTATTTTCCAGGGCTACAGACTGGAGTTCCAAGAGCTCCCACCTCACAGATTCTTCAAATCAGGCTTACCAGCTTCACAAGAGGCAAGTATAACTTTACAGCATGCCATCCAAAAACTGGTACAGACTCAAGTCATTGTTCCAGTTCCACCTCATCTGCACAACAAGGGGTACTATTCCAACTTGTTCGTAGTATCGAAACCAGACGGTTCGGTGCCACTGATTCTGAAACTCAAGTCCTTCAACCCGTTCTTAAGAGTGTTCATGTTCAAGATGGAGTCTCTGAGAGCGGGGATCTCAAGTCAAGTCAAGTCTGGAGAAAGGGGAATTCCTAGTGCTTCTGTATATCAAGGATGCGTACCTTCACATTCGGATCTGTCCGCCTCGTCAGGCTTATCAACTGTTTGCACTGCAGGACTGTCACTACCAGTTCCATGCCCTGCCATTTGGTCTCTCCACAGCACTGAGGGTGTTCACCAAAGTGATGGCAGAGATGATGTTTCTACTCCGCAAACAGGGAGCGAATATAATTCCGTACCTGGACTATCTTCTGATAAAGACGCCATCCAGGGAGAGGTTGCTGGACAGCATTGGTCTCTCAACCAAACTTCTCCTTCCAAAATCTCACCTAGATCCAACACTGAGACTCCCATTCCTTGGAATGATACTGGACACGGAGTCGCAGAAAGTGTTCCTTTTGTTGGAAAAGGCACTGGTATTTCAGTCGATGGTTCGGGATGTCCTTAAGCCAACCCGGATATCGGTGCATCTATGCATTCGCCTTCTGGGGAAGATAGTGGCCTCTTACGGGGCGCTTCAATACGGAAGGTATCACGCAAGACCCTTCCAGATCGATCTGTTGGACAAATGGTCCGGATCGCATCTTCACATGCACCAGAGGATCCGTCTGTCGCCAAAAGCCAGGATCTCCCTCAGAAGTTGGGGAGCAGTCACCCAGAGGGTGGAGTTTCAAGGAAGATGGTAAAGTCAGGAAGTCATCCTTCCGATCAACATTCTGGAACTCAGGGCCATATACAACCCCCTTCTGCAGGCCTCATATCTTCATTAAGATCGGGCCATTCAGGTCCAGTCGTACAATGTGACGGCAGTGACGTACATAAACTGAACGAAAAGCAGAGCGGCAATGTCAGATGTGTCAAGAATTCTCCTCTGGGAAGAAAAAAATGCTGTGGCACTGTCAGCGGTCTTCTTTCTGGGAGTAGAGAACTGGGAAGCAGACTTCCTCAGTAGACACGACCTGCACCCGGGGGAGTGGGGCCTTCACCCGGAAGTGTTCAGGCGCTTGACACGTCGATGGGGATATCCATAAATTGACATGATGGCCTCTCGCCTCAACAAGAACCTCAAGCGGTATTGTTTAAGGTCGAGAGACCCACAGGCGGTGGTGGTAGATGCTCTGACGACTCCATGGGTCTATCAAATGGTGTACGGGTTTCCTCCACTACCTCTGATCCCAAGAATTCTAAAAAGAATAAAAAAGGGAAAAGGTTCAAGCAATTCTCATTGCTCCGGACTGGCCAAGAAGGTCCTGGTACGGGGCTCCTCGAAGATCCGTGGCGTCTACCTCTTTGCAAGGTTCTTCTGCAACAGGGCCCGTTCGTCTATCAGCACTTACAGCTACTACGTTTCACGGCATGGAAGTAGAATGGCTGATTCTAGCCAGAAGAGGGATCCTTAACAAAGTCATCCCAACTATGATCCAAGCCAGGAAGGGGGTAACGTCTAAGCATTACCATCGTATTTGGAAGAAATACGTCTATTGGTGTGAGAGCAGAAATTTTTCTGCTGCGGAATTTCATCTGGGACATTTCCTGCTTTTTCTGCAGGCACGTGTGGATGTTGGCCTGCGCCTGGGCTCCATAAAAGTGTACATTTAGCCTTGTCCATTTTCTTTCAAAAATAATTGGCTTCTCTCCCTGAGGTCCAGACATTTTTGAAAGGTGTTCTGTACATCCAACTTCCCTTTGTGCCTCCCACAGTACCTTGGGATCTTAATTTGGTGCGGCAGCAATCGGACTGGTTTGAACCGTTACAGGAGGTGGACGTAAAATATTTTACGTGGAAGACCGTCGCACTGTTGGCCTTGGCGTCAGCAAGGCGTGTGTCGGAACTGGGGGCTTTGTCTAACAAATGCCCCTATTTAATTTTCCATGAGGACAGAGCTGAACTTCGGTTATCATCGACACGTCTTTGGATGTTGTGAGTGCTTTGAAGGTATATGTAAAGAGGACAGCTCGTCATGGGAAATCCGACTCGCTGTTCGTCCTCTATGATCCCAATAAAATTTGATATTCCTGCTTCAAATCAGACAATTGCATGCTGGATCAGGCTCACTATCCAGCATGCTTATTCCACGGCAGGTTTGCCAGTTCCAAAATCTGTACAGGCCCACTCTACTAGGTCGGTGGGTTCTCCCACGTATACCAATGTGCGTATGCAATAAAACAGATCACACAACTTCTATGAATGTGAGCAATGCTAACTATATTCGCTCACTTAACACAACACAGTTTCTTTCTGTATAAACCTTTACAACTAGGCCAGACTGTGTTTGTGCTTTACACTTACTTCCTTAAACATTAATTTTAGTTTTAACTATATAGCAACAAATATCTCCGGTTTCACACAGGTTTAAATGAATCTGGCAATTTGAATGTTATGGCAACAATGTGAGAGAGTATGCAAAGTATGGGTGCCCTTTTGTGTACGCTTTTGGCGCCAAATTTCTTTTCACAGATTTTAAATAGCTTTTTTCCTGTTGTACTACAGGTTCTACCAGCACCTCTACAAACCATACAGAGCAGACGCCATCTAATCAGCATACAAGTAGGGTTTTCAGTGTTTTCAACGACCTCAAAAGGGTTACGTAGGATACTGTCCTGTCCACCCTTTGCTGATAGATAAAGTCTGCTGTGACCTGTTAGGTAGTCAGAATGTGCAAAACCGGAGGAGCCCCCAATTGACATTGCTGATTAATATACAGGAATGAAAGCTATACCTTAAACACACGTTACGTACTTTTTACGCTGTCAGCGTACAGAGTCCCGTATCGTGTACGGACTTTGCGTACAAAATCCGCGCTGACGGTACAAAGTACACACAGCACGTACACACCCAATGAATACACTTTAAACCTTATGCAGCAATGCAGTGTGATGCTATTACACTTTAAACCTTATGCAGCAATGCAGTGTGATGCTATTACACTTTAAACCTTAGCAGGGAAAGAAATACACGACACCAGTCTATAGTTAAACCACTGGGTTCCGACACCACAGCGTATTATTGCTGAAAGGGGTTTACAATACAAACAATACAATACAATATAACAGAGT
This sequence comes from Pseudophryne corroboree, assembly GCF_028390025.1. Classification (NCBI taxonomy): domain Eukaryota; kingdom Metazoa; phylum Chordata; class Amphibia; order Anura; family Myobatrachidae; genus Pseudophryne; species Pseudophryne corroboree. The sequence goes on from NC_086446.1 coordinate 183,006,665, forward strand.
AAATGGCTACATTCAATGGTACATACATGAGTGGACAAGCTTGTGCAACCCGGACGGTCCTCGGTCATCTGATGGATAACGTTGTGAGTCTTATGTCTGACCAGGCCTGCTGCAGGCTCTCTTTATTCACTTCATCCAAAAGATAACACAATGGATACTGTAATCTCTTTGTCCATTGGACGCAGGGATGGTCATTTACAGTACAGGAGAGGTCATAGGTCTGTTTGAATAGGTGGGCGATGTCTATTTTCACTGCTCTTGTGGGTGGTCTCCTCTGGATTCCCGCCGCATACATAATGTACAGTAAATACAGTTTATATCTATATTCTGCTCCTGCACATAACTATCCGCAGGAACATGCGATCTTCCTCAAACCAACACCGGAATGTTTCCCTTAAAATACCCTACAGCTGGATACCAAACACCACCTTGTAACCTTGTTCTGTCCCCTCCTATCCTGTAAAGGTGAATCCCTTTGTTCTGTTACCATTTAAACTGCTGTTAATTTCTGATGTGGTGCAAGGAGACTATGTGTACATTGTGCACTATTTGGATTAAATATGTAATGTGTTTTGATAGCCTTCCATGCGCTCACAAACTCTACCGTAAATACTCATACCACGCGCTAATGCGCAGGACTGCGGGAGCGACCATACGCAAATTGCGAATATGCGCACGCACAGCAGAGCAAGTAAGCGCACGGAGGCCACCTGTGTGTAGTTTGTACATGATGTGTGTACTGCAATATTTTTCGACTTTGACAGTCCACCCTTTGGCAGTCACCAATAACTGCCACTATCTAATCACTAAACAGAAAAATATCTACACAATATCTACAGAAGCTTGGAGTTGTCAGAGGAGAATTGTAGGTGGGAAATGTATGACCTAATGGGATAGTAAAAGTATGTATGTATGAATTCATATCTGAGGGGCATGTATCATCGTGCCGTATATGTTCTACATAAGCTTCAAGGTATTGCGAAGTATACATTAAATCCTTCTCATCCCGTATTAAGGGTCTGTAAATGGGCCAACAAACACTACCGAGCTCTTTTCGGCTTCTTGTTCCAACAAATGGGGTGCACATTTAGTTGATGATACATGGAGGGGGAAACATATGTAAGTGCTAGTATATGTGGATATTACCTGTTGACTATGTGTGCCATTAACTGAATGTTGCAGAGATGAAGATAAAATATATAAATAAAATACATTCACATAAACATTTTGGGTAGGGCTGATGTCTTATTCCGGATGGATGTATCTGGGCAGAGGGGGAGACAAAAGAAAAACGGGTGAACGAAACAGGCCATGAAATTAATTTGCAATCCTTATCATATCACAGTCTCTATGGATGGGTCGTAAACTAAATCTGCTGCTGTAACAATACCCTTGCTCCTTAGACTCATCAATTTTGTGCCGTGCTTGCGCCGCGTCAGATTTCGAACACACCTAAATATCAAACCAATAATTATGACGCCTCCCAGGATACAAAGGAGAAACTTCCCTACACTCATAATAACATTTTGAGCCCACTCTCCTAAACCTGAGAACCAATTTCGTGGTATCAGTTCCTGCTTGTAACTCCCTTCCCGTATACCTGAAGGTGTCATCATACATCTCAGTGATATTATCTATCAAGTTCGCTAGCGCATGGATATACCTAGAATTTATAATTCCTCTGGCAGTACGGGTGATGTCTAATGCGAGAAGGAATTGAATCCCGGTGGATTCGTGGATCAAATCAGAGGCTGCGTGCTCTGTCCTATCTATGAGGTGTCTCTTGATAATGTGTTCATAGTGAGTATGCGTATAAGGAGCCTGAGCACTGCGGTGAACGTCTTTCATCTTATCATGAGTTATGGTCATGACCCCTGGTAGTACTCTCCCAATATAATACAATCCCTCTGAGCTCGGGGCAAGCCACTTGTACGCCTTCCTCCCACATATGAAATAGGCATCATCTGGGAGAACATAGGGGACAAAATATAACATCACCATATTACAAAGTTTCCAAGTAAAGAAACCTATCCCTAGTTCTCCCATCTGCTCAGTAAAAGTATCGGGCTGGATGATATGAGCACAATACCCTGGCGATACTTTTCCAACCCACATGGTCTTGCTTCCATGAGTATACATATACCGAAAATACCTCCCACTGTTGGCTATTTGGCGTACAAATTCAGAGTCTATGGGTATCCTATCAGCTCTGTGTGAAAAGGTCATTGTCTGGTTATTCCACGTCACTTCCCAATTTCCCGGTTTTCGGTAGTTGGAAATATTAAAACACAATAAGGACCTGTCTACATGATACTGGTGGAGCTTCAAACTAGGGGGCCTAGAGATATTGAATTTCTTGTCCACCGGTCTCCCACCCCGTAATTCGAGTACCTCATCTATTGCTAAAGGGTACGGTACTAATCCTGACTTGCTCTGACCTTGAGGTACCTGTGAGCACACCCAGCATTCTGTCTGGTTTAAGACCTTACCCACTAGTGAGTGGTAATCACTCAACGGATGACGGTCCATGTCGATATTAAGGTTGGACTGACATCTCTGGATGCACCCATCCTCAACTATATTCTCACAATTCCTACAAATACAATATTCATCAGACAATAACCCCTCACAGTGCCTCCGAGCTCCTTGACTACCAGAGCGCTTACTGATGCCAGCCTTTACTAAAGTGATGTGCTGATCCTGAGATCCTACAAATTCATACTTGCCATCAGAACCCATTCCAGATCCCTGCTCGACCTCTCTGGGACCCTCACCAAAACAAACTGTCCTGATCAGAACCAGAATTAACAGAACCCGAAACGCAGTTTCTTGTAATCGATCCATTTCGTTAGGGGAAAGGAGGAAAATAAGAAGGAGAAAAGAAAGGAAAATGCAGGGGGAGGTGAAAAAAGAAAAATGGTGCGACAACCGTTCTAGCTCTTGTTACTCTCTGTGCTCAGATGCCCTTTGACAGACCTGCCTCTCAACTTTCCCGGAACAGACACTCCAGTGATACGAGATCCTCGGTACTCTGCTCTTTGTCACGAGTTCTCTCCGTGTCAGCGACCTTCTTGCAGTGGGACGAGTGGATCCAAGTCTCTCTTTCGGCGACCTTCAATGCTGTTGTGCTGGTTAACAAGACTTGATACGGTCCTTCCCACCTGTCTATGAGGCAACCTGAGCGTAAGAAATTTCGAATCATCACATAATCCCCAGGTTCAATGTCATGACAATTACTGTTCGGCAGGTCAGGAATCGCCAGCTTTAAATTTCTTTGTTGATTTCTCAGCTGCTGGCTCATCCCAACCAAATATTTCACAGTCACTTCATTATTACATTTCAAATCATCCTGGGGGTCTATCATTACATGAGGTTGTCGACCAAAAAGAATTTCAAAGGGTGATAGGTTAAGGGGAGACCTGGGAGTGGTTCTGATGCTGTACAACACTAGTGGCAAAGCTTCTGGCCACGACAATCCAGTTTCAGCCATTAATTTGCTCAGCTTGTTCTTAATAGTGCTATTCACTCTCTCCACCTTTGCACTCGCCTGTGGACGGTACGGAGTATGCAGCTTGCTATTAATTCCCATCAGTTTGCACATGACCTGAAAGACTTCACCTGTAAAATGGGTACCCCTATCTCTTTCAATTATTCTAGGGATACCATATCTACACACAAATTCCTGCACAATTTTCTTTGCAGTGAACTTAGCAGTATTTGTGGCAGCAGGGAACGCTTCTACCCAATTTGAAAATACGTCAATACAAACTAACACATATTTTAAATTCCTACAGGGTGGTAACTGTATGAAATCGATTTGTATTACCTGAAAAGGGCCGTCTATCGGAAGGATATGGGATGGCTCTGTTGGTATTGACTTTCCAATATTCTTCCTCAAGTAAGTAAAACATGTCATTGCTCTCTTACCTGCATGAGAAGAGAATCCTGGCGCACACCAGTAGGCTCTCACCAGCTTACACATACCCTCTTTACCCAGATGAGTCAGACCGTGTGCCGCCTCAGCTAAGCTTGGAAGATATGCTCTGGGGGCTACTGGCTTACCTTGTCCACCTGTCCACAGTCCCGAGGATTCCTGGCCATATCCCTTTGACCTCCAGACTGCCTTTTCCTGTAGAGAACACAAATCTTGCATTTCAATTAATTGTTGTGTGTTGATCGTGTTAAATGTCATCAGTGATGTGATGTTCGTTTGTATGGGGGTGCTGGCTGCTGATTTAGCAGCTTCATCTGCCCGGCTGTTACCAAGTGAAATTGGGTCTTGGTTGTAAGTATGTGCTTTGCACTTGATAACAGCCACTCTGTCTGGTTCCGGTATCGCTGTTAGAAGTCTTTTGATGTGGGACGCATGCGTTACGGGTATGCCAGCTGCCGTCATGAAATTTCTGAGGCGCCATAGGGCCCCGAAATCATGCACCACTCCAAAGGCATACCTAGAGTCTGTGTATATATTAGCTGACTTACCCTTGGCCAATTCACACGCTCTGGTTAGAGCGACCAACTCAGCAACTTGTGCTGAGTGCGGTGGGCCCAGGGGTTCAGCTTCTATGATACCTCTGTCGTCTACAACTGCATATCCAGTGCACAGGTCTCCCGAGTCCGTTTGTCTGTGGCAACTACCGTCAGTGTAAAAGGTAAAGTCTACCCCTTCCAGTGGGTTGTCACTGATGTCAGGTCTCGCTGTGAAAGTCTGATTCAGGTATTCCATACAATCATGGGTATCAGTGTGTCACAATCCCATGTAGTTTCTCCTCCATGCCTGGGGTGGCGCTCTCTGCTCTGGTGTTCAGAGTTCTGCTCTGTATCTGCAGCTTGATTAGTAGCTGCTACCACAGCTGTGAGCAGCACCTGTACTCACTACTTAGGCCAGCCACACAGGCTCCCTGTTGCCAGTTCATCGAGTCAAGATTGTTACAGCTCCTGGTCCTGGTCATGCTGATCTCTGCTGCTAAATCGACCAAAGAACTGCCAGTGCTCTTGTTCCCGGCGAGTTTCTCCGCAGTCTACCCCAGTGTCTCCGGTGCTTCCAGCATTAACTGCTGCACAGCTTCCAGCGTTCTCAAGCAGCTTCTGGACTTTAATGTGTCTCGGTCATCAGCGTGCTGGGAGTCAGTGTCTGCATCAGAGTCTTTAAGTATTATTTTCAAGTTCCTAGAATCATCAGTGTCTCCAGTCACCGTGTACTACTCTGCAAACCACCAGTGTCTTTAATTGTTATTCTCGAGTTCCTGGAATCATCAGCGTCTTCAGTCACCGTTTACTACTTTGCAAATCACCAGTGTCCTTAATTATTATTCTCAAGTTCCTGGAATCATCAGCATCTTCAGTCACCGTTTACTACTCTGCAAACCACCAGTGTCTTTAATTATTATTCTCAAGTTCCTGGAATCATCAGCGTCTTCAGTCACCGTTTACTACTCTGCAAACCACCAGTGTCTTTAATTATTATTCTCAAGTTCCTGGAATCATCAGCGTCTTCAGTCACCGTTTACTACTCTGCAAACCACCAGTGTCTTTAATTATCATTCTCAAGTTCCTGGAATCATCAGCGTCTTCAGTCACCATTTACTACTCTGTAAACCACCAGTGTCTTTAATTATCATTCTCAAGTTCCTGGAATCATCAGCGTCTCCAGTCACCATTTACTACTCTGTAAACCACCAGTGTCTTTAATTATCATTCTCAAGTTCCTGGAATCATCAGCGTCTCCAGTCACCATTTACTACTCTGTAAACCACCAGTGTCTTTAACCATTATTCTCAAGTTCCTTGAATCATCAGCGTCTTCAGTCATCGCTTACAACTTTGCAAATCATCTGTGTTTTCAATCATCATTCACAAGTTCCAAAACTCATCAGCATCTTCGGTCACCATTTACAAGTCTGCAAATCACCAGTGTCTTAAATCATCATTCACAAGTTCCTTAACTCATCAGCATCTTCGGTCACCATTTACAAGTCTGCAAATCACCAGTGTCTTAAATCATCATTCACAAGTTCCTTAACTCATCAGCACCTTTAGTCACCGTTCACAAGTTTACAAATCATCAGTGCCATCCTGTGATCCAGCTACAGTACAATCCTGCAGTCCTGTTACAGTGCAATCCTGCAACCCTGGTACGTGTATACTCTACCACAGTCTACATCATTCTCATGTACTCACAGTCTCCTGGCATCCCATGTCCCCTCAGTTTTCCCTTTGTGTTCTCTAGTTATTCCTGCTTTATATTTATTGTTTACAGTTGTACATTGCTTTAATAAACTAGTTATTATTCCGTGAACATCAGTCCCTGCTAATATGTTTCCACAATGGGAGATCCAAACGAATTCTGACAGTATGAACTGGCCACAAACAAACAGCAGGGGAGATAATTGCAGTCTGCCTGAGGGAGTTTTCTCACAGCTCGTTAACCCCTCAGCTCCCGGGACATCACCTTCTTTAGATTTGTTACAACTGGGGGTTTTAAAGGAGAAGTTAGACCAGCTACAGACTTTAGTGTCCGGTATTCTATGCGTTCTTCCTGAATTCCTGGGGAGACTGGTGGACCCCAGTAAAATAGCTCCAGAAAAGGAGTTTTCTTCTGACCCATGGACTAGGCATGCTAGGGGCACCTCTCCTCCTCGGACAAGAGGCAAGTTCCAAAGTTTCCCTCGACCTAGCCTCTCTGAAACAGAATGCCAGTATCGTAGAGACTATAAACTTTGCCTGTATTGTGGGGGTCAAGGACATTTTATTTTAACCTGTCCATTCGAAAACCAAGAAATGAGGGCAGAGTGTATCTCCAATCTTTAAATACCATCTGTCACAAAACTGGTCTTCCACCTAGAGTTTCCAAGCCTGTCGCCCCAGGAGGGGGTTCTTCAGAGTGTCCAGCCCCAAGAAGGGGTTCTTCAGAGTATCTTGCCCCAAGAAGGGGTTCTTCAGAGTGTCCAGCTCCAGTGAGGGGTTCAGAGCGTCCAGCCCCAGTGAGGGGTTCTTCAGAGTGTCCAGCCCCAAGAGGGAGTTCTTCAGAGCGTCCAGCCCCAAGAGGGGGTTCTTCAGAGCGTCCAGCCCCAAGAGGGGGTTCTTCAGAGCGTCCAGCCCCAAGAGGGGGTTCTTCAGAGCGTCCAGCCCCAAGAGGGAGTTCTTCAGAGCGTCCAGCCCCAGTGAGGGGTTCTTCAGAGTGTCCAGCCCCAGTGAGGGGTTCATAGCGTCCAGCCCCAGTGAGGGGTTCAGAGGGTCCAGCCAGAGAGACTACAGAGCGCTGCCCAGCCAAAGAGACTACAGAGCGCTGCCCAGCCAGAGAGTCTACAGAGCGCTGCCCAGCCAGAGAGTCTTCAGAGGGCTGCCCAGCCCGAGAGTCTACAGAGGGCTGCCCAGCCCGAGAGTCTACAGAGGGCTGCCCAGCCCGAGAGTCTACAGAGGGCTGCCCAGCCCGAGAGTCTACAGAGGGCTGCCCAGCCCGAGAGTCTACAGAGGGCTGCCCAGCCCGAGAGTCTACAGAGGGCTGCCCAGCCCGAGAGTCTACAGAGGGCTGCCCAGCCCGAGAGTCTACAGAGGGCTGCCCAGCCCGAGAGTCTACAGAGGGCTGCCCAGCCCGAGAGTCTACAGAGGGCTGCCCAGCCCGAGAGTCTACAGAGGGCTGCCCAGCCCGAGAGTCTACAGAGGGCTGCCCAGCCCGAGAGTCTACAGAGGGCTGCCCTGCCCGAGAGTCTACAGAGGGCTGCCCAGCCCGAGAGTCTACAGAGGGCTGCCCAGCCCGAGAGTCTACAGAGGGCTGCCCAGCCCGAGAGTCTACAGAGGGCTGCCCAGCCCGAGAGTCTACAGAGGGCTGCCCAGCCCGAGAGTCTACAGAGGGCTGCCCAGCCCGAGAGTCTACAGAGGGCTGCCCAGCCCGAGAGTCTACAGAGGGCTGCCCAGCCCGAGAGTCTACAGAGGGCTGCCCAGCCCGAGAGTCTACAGAGGGCTGCCCAGCCCGAGAGTCTACAGAGGGCTGCCCAGCCCGAGAGTCTACAGAGGGCTGCCCAGCCCGAGAGTCTACAGAGGGCTGCCCAGCCCGAGAGTCTACAGAGGGCTGCCCAGCCCGAGAGTCTACAGAGGGCTGCCCCGCCCGAGAGTCTACAGAGGGCTGCCCCGTGAAGAGGGGGCTCTTGCCTCGGCCCAGCCCCGTGAAGAGGGGGCTCTTGCCTCGGCCCAGCCCCGTGAAGAGGGGGCTCTTGCCTCGGCCCAGCCCCGTGAAGAGGGGGCTCCTGCCTCGGCCCAGCCCCGTGAAGAGGGGGCTCCTGCCTCGGCCCAGCCCCGTGAAGAGGGGGCTCCTGCCTCGGCCCAGCCCCGTGAAGAGGGGGCTCCTGCCTCGGCCCAGCCCCGTGAAGAGGGGGCTCCTGCCTTAGTTCAGCCCAGCCCCGTGAAGAGGGGGCTCCTGCCTTAGTTCAGCCCAGTGAAGAGGGGGTTCCTGCCTTAGTTCAGCCCCGTGACGAGGGGGCTTTTGCCTTAGTTCAGCCCCGTGACGAGGGGGCTTTGAGCATTATGTCAATCTCAGAAGAAGAATCTAGCACTCTCGTTTCTCACAACACAGGCCATATATCTAGACACATAGGCACTGTTGTAGTCCTGGGTTCCAATTCTACTACTAACTTGTTGGCTCACGATTTGGGTACAGCCCAGTCCCCCAGGACTTCCAGGAAGGACCAAATCCAAAAAGTACCATCCAAGCCTCTAATCAAAGTTCAGTTAGGATCATCATATATTTCTGACCAGTCTCCTGAAAGTCTGTCCCCTCCTCAGTGTCCTGATGATCCATCTCCAGTGTTTCCAGAAAATCAAGTTTCCACTTCACAGAATTCATCCAACGCTCCATCTTTGGATTACTTTGATGGAAATTTAACGCAATACTACGCACTAGTTAATCGATACGTTTCTATGATGGAGACAGATCTTTCCCTCGGAATTACTCCATCCAACATAGTTAAACTTTTATTCCTGACCTTCAGAGGAGAAGCCGCGGCTTGGGCTAGTCCACTAATTGAGACCAATGACCCAGTTCTTCTCAATCTTGTGGCCTTCAGTGAAATGGTAATTAAGAAATTCAATTCATGGTCTTACCAGTCTTCAGTCCCAATTGAGGTTCCTGCCCAGCCGGGGTCATCTAAGGTTCCTATCTATCTTGATTCATCCGAGAATCCTGTTGCCAGCTTAGAGACTCCAGCAATCAGCTTACCTGTTGGTTTTCTTCAGCTCCAGTCTATTGTTCCTACTGGGAAATCCACGAAAAGGAGAAAGAAGAAAAAGGGAAAATCTAAGTTGAAAGCCTCTGTTGGACTTCCTTGGCAGCATGAGGATACCTGATATGCCCTCTACCTTTTGATTCAGACTCTGACATGTGTTGAGCGTCTGGAATCCGCTCCTTAGGGAGGGTGTACTGTCACAATCCCATGTAGTTTCTCCTCCATGCCTGGGGTGGCGCTCTCTGCTCTGGTGTTTAGAGTTCTGCTCTGTATCTGCAGCTTGATTAGTAGCTGCTACCACAGCTGTGAGCAGCACCTGTACTCACTACTTAGGCCAGCCACACAGGCTCCCTGTTGCCAGTTCATCGAGTCAAGATTGTTACAGCTCCTGGTCCTGGTCATGCTGATCTCTGCTGCTAAATCGACTAAAGAACTGCCAGTGCTCTTGTTCCCGGCGAGTTTCTCCGCAGTCTACCCCAGTGTCTCCGGTGCTTCCAGCATTAACTGCTGCACAGCTTCCAGCGTTCTCAAGCAGCTTCTGGACTTTAATGTGTCTCGGTCATCAGCGTGCTGGGAGTCAGTGTCTGCATCAGAGTCTTTTAAGTATTATTTTCAAGTTCCTAGAATCATCAGTGTCTCCAGTCACCGTGTACTACTCTGCAAACCACCAGTGTCTTTAATTGTTATTCTCGAGTTCCTGGAATCATCAGCGTCTTCAGTCACCGTTTACTACTTTGTAAATCACCAGTGTCCTTAATTATTATTCTCAAGTTCCTGGAATCATCAGCGTCTTCAGTCACCGTTTACTACTCTGCAAACCACCAGTGTCTTTAATTATTATTCTCAAGTTCCTGGAATCATCAGCGTCTTCAGTCACCGTTTACTACTCTGCAAACCACCAGTGTCTTTAATTATTATTCTCAAGTTCCTGGAATCATCAGCGTCTTCAGTCACCGTTTACTACTCTGCAAACCACCAGTGTCTTTAATTATCATTCTCAAGTTCCTGGAATCATCAGCGTCTCCAGTCACCATTTACTACTCTGTAAACCACCAGTGTCTTTAATTATCATTCTCAAGTTCCTGGAATCATCAGCGTCTCCAGTCACCATTTACTACTCTGTAAACCACCAGTGTCTTTAACCATTATTCTCAAGTTCCTTGAATCATCAGCGTCTTCAGTCATCGCTTACAACTTTGCAAATCATCTGTGTTTTCAATCATCATTCACAAGTTCCTTAACTCATCAGCATCTTCAGTCACCATTTACAAGTCTGCAAATCACCAGTGTCTTCAATCATCATTCACAAGTTCCTTAACTCATCAGCATCTTCGGTCACCATTTACAAGTCTGCAAATCACCAGTGTCTTAAATCATCATTCACAAGTTCCTTAACTCATCAGCACCTTTAGTCACCGTTCACAAGTTTACAAATCATCAGTGCCATCCTGTGATCCAGCTACAGTACAATCCAGCAGTCCTGTTACAGTGCAATCCTGCAACCCTGGTACGTGTATACTCTACCACAGTCTACATCATTCTCATGTACTCAGTCTCCTGGCATCCCATGTCCCCTCAGTTTTCCCTTTGTGTTCTCTAGTTATTCCTGCTTTATATTTATTGTTTACAGTTGTACATTGCTTTAATAAACTAGTTATTATTCCGTGAACATCAGTCCCTGCTAATATGTTTCCACAATGGGAGATCCAAACGAATTCTGACAGTGTGTCTGCACTAAATCCTCCTTCACCATCATTCTCATCCTCCACCCTTTGTGCCTGTCCAGGCACACTTGGCAAGTAAGTTGCAGGATTTAGTGAGCTGCATCTCTTAATGATGATGTTTACAGGGGCCATCAGTGATAATTCCCACTTTGTAAACCGAGCAGATGAGACATGTCTGGTTTGGGCTGAGTTTAGCAAGGCTGATACTGCATGAGGTGTATGAATGGTCAGGTCATGTCCTAACACTACGTCCTCGCTTTTATTTACCAGCAAAGCTATCGCTGCAACACTTTGCAAGCAAGTGGGGAGATACCTCGCTACAGTGTCCAACTGTGCACTGTAGTATGCTACCGGTCTGCTGGCATCACCATGTCTCTGTGTTAAAACTCCTGCTGCGCACCCTGCACTTTCTGTACCGTATAATTTGAAGGGCTTCTCATAATCTGGCATACCTAATGCAAGTGCCTGTGATAGGCACTGTTTGAGTCTCTCAAATGCCAGTTCGGACTCATCTGTGTGCGAGACCCGTACTGGTTTGTTTGAAGAGACCATTTCTTGCAAAGGTAAAGCCAGTATAGAGAACCCTGGAATCCAGTTTCGGCAGTACCCACACATTCCAAGGAAAGTGCGGATCTGTTGCTGCGTTTGTGGCAGAGTCATGTCGCGAATCACCTGTATTCTATCAGCGGTGAGGTGTCTAAGTCCTTGAGTCAAGCAATGTCCCAAATATTTTACCCTGGTCTGGCACAACTGCAACTTATCCTTTGAAACCTTGTGTCCCGTTTGGGAAAGATGGAACAGAAGCTGTTTCGTGTCTTTCATGGATGATTTGAGTGAGTCAGAACACAACAATGATACCCCTTTCACATCGCACTGAAAACCCGGTATTGACACGGCATATTGCCGTGTCGAAACGGGTCCGTGTGCGATGTGAAAGGTCCTTTGGTGAATTAGCGGGTCGTCTGACCCGGTAATTCAACCCGGTAAAAAAGAAGGGTTATTACCGGGTTGATTACCGGGTCAGGCGCAGTGTGAATGGGAGCCGTTCCGATGCGACACGGCTCCCATTCACAGTATAGGCAGAGGCGGCGCAGGAGATGAGCTCATCTCCCGGCGCCGCCTCCATCCCCGCCCCTGCTGCTGCTGCGCCCTCCGCTACTATGGCAACCGACCCGGTATATTGCCAGGTCGGAAAGCCTGCAACGGAGCGCAAATGCCGGATCCCACCCAGTAAGTACACGTTTCTCTTACCGGGTAGGATCCGGCATTTGCGATGTGAAAGCAGCATAAGTCATCGACATACTGTATTAGCACTGATCCACTCTCAGGTTGAAAGGATTGTAAACAGTCATGCAAGGCCTGGGAGAGAATGAAGCCTTGGGGAAGACGAGTCCAGGTGTACTGTACTCCTCTTTATGTAAATGCAAAGAGGTATTGGCTGTCAGGCTGCAGAGGGACAGAAAAGAAAGCAGAACAGAGGTCAATAACAGTGAAAAATTTTGCAGTAGGGGGAATTTGCATGAGCATGACAGCTGGATTGGGCACTACGGGGAATTGGCTCTCAACTATCTTGTTTATCCCCCTTAGATCCTGCACTATCCTGTAACCCCTCCCCCCACTCTTTTTCACAGGGAAGATGGGACTATTGGCAGTGCTGGACGTCCTGACTAGGATGCCCTGTTGTAGCAACCGCTCTATGAGGGGGTACACTCCTAATTTTACCTCTGGCTTCAGAGTATACTGAGGGATTTTTGGAGCTATCCTACCATCTTTTACTTGCACTACTACTGGATCTACATTTGCCATCAATCCAGTGTCTTGTCCATCTTTGGTCCAAAGGGAACCCGGTATTTGTGAGATCATTTCCTCTACCTTTGATGGACACTTGTCTATAACAGCAGAGTGCGACATTAGCCTTTGAGGGATGTCTAATATATCTTGCACTTCTTGAACGTGATTCTCGGGTATATCCAAGAAGACACCCTCAGGAGTTCAATATATGACACACCGCATTTTACACAATAAATCTCTGCCGAGCAGATTAGTCGGAGCCGATGCAGCCAGCAGAATAGAGTGTTTGGTCTGCAGGGGCCCTATCGTAATCTCTGCTGGTCTACTCAAAGGGTAGTGTTGCACCGTTCCTGTTACTCCCATTGCCGAAATTGTTTTACCCGTGGTTTTTATACCTACAGTCGAATTTAGCACTGACCTGGCTGCCCCTGTATCTACAAGAAAAGGTAATGGTACACCAGCTACATCAACCATGACCTCAGGTTCACTACCAAGGCTAGCAATCAACTTCACTGGCTGCAGACTACAGGTGTGGCCCAACCCCTATTGTGTTGTGAGATCCTCCCGCAGTGCATTGGCAGCTACGAAATGTGGGGGAGGTAGCTGAGAATTTCTGGAGGTCTGCCCATCTCTCCTTGGTGGGTACCTCCTTGTTTCCCCTGCATGTGGCTCGTAACTTCTCCTATGTGGTCCCTGATCCCAATTATGTGAGTAGTAGTGTGGTTCGTATTCTCTGTCTAGGGGTCTATCTTGGCTATGTGCTCTACTACTCTAACAATCTCTAGCAAAATGTCCTTTATTTTTTTACAAATGTAACAATTTCTCGGTCTTTTCTTACCACCAGGGTTTTTGGGGTTTAGGCTGATGAGACTCTGGTGTAAGAGCCTGTATACTTTCAATCCCCAGCCTCTCCTCCTGCTGTTCTCTACGCCTAGCAATATTCTTATGGTGTTCAATCGCGCACTCTCTACGACAAGCTACTGTGGCCCCTCTCCAATCAGGCAAAAAATGTTTGTACCCTGTCCCTTACTGTCTGATTGAGTCCGTCCATTAATACAGAAACAGCTACCTTCCTGTAATTCGCATCGTTCCCTGTATCTGATACCCCCATGTATCTATCTATTATTTGCAGGTCCTGATGGAAGTATTCAGATGTCATTTCATTTTCCCTCTGTTTTATGGAGAAAATTTTTCTCCACTTAACAGTTGTGGGGAAATACAACTCTAGTTGCATGTTAATTTGCTCTAAGTTCTCCTGATTGTGTTTTGTCAGTCATAAGACTATCCGACTCTAATCTACAATCAGTGATACATTTTTAGGTGTCAATATTAGGAGGTAGGCACGCTTTCAAAAATATCCGCCAGTGTTTGTTTGTCGGTTCATACGCATTACCCAGATCTCTGAAAAATTTCTGACATCTGGCTAAATGCTTCCGAGGGTCGGTGAATTCTGAAATGATTGATCGCAGCTCATCTCTGGGCCACGGGCAATACATTGCATTATTCCTGGTGTGGATTATTCCCTATCGGTTCCCCCATTGGGGGTTACTATTTCCAAGACAGGGTGTAATCCTACCATTCCGTTCCTAATCTGTTTACTGTGAGGTGTTGTTGTCTCTGTGCAATGAACTGTCTCACACTTACCGGTAGCTGTGACCTCACCAGTTCTTTCATTGGGGAATATTGTTACTGCTCTACCTGGTCGGACAGGCCCCACCTGAGTTTCCTGCAGCAAGGTGACTGCTTGGAGGAGAGCTGCGATTTGGCTGGATATATTTGTTATTTAAAAAAAGATATAGATTCAATATATATATTACAAAGTACAGTATACCTATAGTTACAACTCATACAGTAAGCAGTTGAAACATACAGTTACAAACAATTACAGTTACAGGCCAGCAATACAATTACCATTCCCTCCAATGCATCTTATGTGTCTCTCTCTCTCTCTGTAAATAAATACAGGAACTGATCTGCCAGCAAGTCCATTATACTCTTGTGACCTATAACCTTGAAAATACTTCGAAAACAGGATACATCTTGCAAAAAATAATTAGGGTTAATACATTGTTTTTACATACTACTATATTTTACGGATATACCATTGACTGTAGCAATCTTCTCCCCCGCAATATACGGTAGTGGTGGTGGTGCGGTCGCCATTATTTTCCCGCTAGGTTTGGAACCTGCTGCGCGAGCTAATTCCCTTTGCACGTTTCCCTCCTGTTGCCATAAATTTAAACAATCTGTATGTCTACTCCTTTGTTTCTTGGATTTTATCAGACATATCCTTATCCTTAAGTTCTGTAATACCTCTGGTTCAAAGCTGCCCACTCAAGGGAATGGTACCCTATCATTGTTAGTCATACATACCCACTCATTGCATAAAACTTCTGTGTGTGAACCATATTTTTCACACATGATAAACCTTGCTGAGCCTTTTGGCCACAATTCTGCCTGAACCCTGTCTAAACGTCTCTTACTTGAGCAACTGGCTCCCATATTTGTGGGTCTTTTCCAATAACTTTTAAAAAATTCCCACAAACACCAAAATACTCAATATAAGTAGACTGTGGAAGTATACCCGAGCGCCTTCCACTCGCTCTCGCCCACGCTGGCCAGTACAACTATACACTGTTGGTAGTGGATCGCAATGTACCCAACTTAAGGCTCCTATCAGACCTTACACCGTAATTTCTTTCGGTGGAAGTTCTGTTTGGAATATTTTCCTGAGAGAGGCAGTGAAAATTTCATTTTCGGTATCTTTCAACTGGAATTGTTTGTAGGGTGAAAAACAGAGAAATTAGATAACTATCTTTCACCCTTTCCAGTGAAGCCCACCAGGGAGATTTCCCGAAGTTATCAAAGAAAAACACCTTTGTCTATACAATCACGTCTGCGTATGCTCTTCCACAGCTCATATGACACAATAATATCACGTTGCACTGTGCAGAACAAACGGACATGTGATGCAATAGCACAGCCTATAGATACTAGTTATCTATATGCCCTACGATTGCTGTAGACCACCTAGCCTAGACCACTTCAGACCACTAAGAGTTGTATGGGATACCACTCAGTCCACTAAGACAACCTAGTTAATAATGCAGGGTTGCGAACCCTACGCCACCGGGCCTCTACTAACCCAGTGTGTCCACCTAGACCACCTAGCTTAGACCACCTAGACCACTTCAGTTCTTTGGTTCAGTATCCACTCACTCCTGCATTCGCTCACTCAAATACACTTTCTTTTTTTTCTGTACAGAAAATTAGGATTCATTCAAGTTGGCAGCTTTACCCCCAGAGGCAAAGAGGCAATTGAAAAAAATATATTTATACCAAATTTTGTTTTTATATTAAATTTCTTTAGAAACCGGGTAGTTTGGTGCTATTGTAGCGTGGCTACTGTCCCGCCTTTTAACTAAGCGAAACTATCGTGTGGTTTTATTATGCGCGCACAACCCTACGCAAGCTTGCGTAATTACGCAACTGTGGGTACCTCTATACCACGTGTGCGGCCTTGCGCTACGTGCACGTTTTTGTAAGCTGTCCTCACGTTCCGTACCATGTATACCAATGTGCGTACGCAATAAAACAGATCACAAAACTTCTATGAATGTGAGCAATGCTAACTATATTCGCTCACTTAACACAACACAGTTTCTTTCTGTATAAACCTTTACAACTAGGCTAGACTGTGTTTGTGCTTTACACTTACTTCCTTAAACATTAATTTTAGTTTTAACTATATAGCAACAAATATCTCCTGTTTCACACAGGTTTAAATGAATCTAGCAATTTGAATGTTATGGCAACAATGTGAGAGAGTATGCAAAGTATGGGTGCCCTTTTGTGTAAACTTTTGGCGCCAACATTTTTTTCACAGATTTTAAATAGCTTTTTTCCTGTTGTACTACGGGTTCTACCAGCACCTCTACAAACCATACAGAGCAGATGCCATCTAATCAGCATACAAGTAGGGTTTTCAGTGTTTCCAACGACCACGAAAGGGTTACGTAGGATACTGTCCTGTCCACCCTTTGCTGATGGATAAAGTCTGGTGTGACCTGTTAGGTAGTAAGAATGTGGAAAACCGGAGGAGCCCCCACTTGACAATGCTGATTTATATACAGGAATGAAAGCTATACCTTAAACACACTTTACGTACTTTTTACGCTGTTAGCGTACAGAGTCCCGTATATCGTGTATGGACTTTGCGTACAAACACCGCGCTGATGGTACAAAGTACACACAGCGCGTACACACCCAATGAATACACTTTAAACCTTATGCAACAATGCAGTGTGATGCTATTACACTTTAAACCTTATGCAGCAATGCAGTGTGATGCTATTACACTTTAAACCTTATGCAGCAATGCAGTGTGATGCTATTACACTTTAAACCTTAGCAGGGAAAGAAATACACGACACCAGTCTGTAGTTAAACCACTGGGTTCCGACACCACAGCGTATTATTGCTGAATGGGGGTTACAATGCAAACAATACAATACAATATAACAGAGTAAATGGCTACATTCAATGGTACATATGTGAGTGGACAAGCTTGTGCAACACGGCCGGTACTCGGTCATCTGATAGATAACGTTGTGAGTCTTGTGTCTGACCAGGCCTGCTGCAGGCTCTCTTTATTCACTTCATCCAAAACATAACACAATGGATACTGTAATCTTTGTCCATTGGACACCGGGATGGTCATTTACAGTACAGGAGAGGTCATAGGTCTGTTTGAATAGGTGGGCGATGTCTATTTTCACTGCTCTTGTGGGTGGTCTCCTCTGGATTCCCGCCGCATACATAATGTACAGTAAATACAGTTTATATCTATATTCTGCTCCTGCACATAACTATCCGCAGGAACATGCGATCTTCCTCAAACCAACACCAGAATGTTTCCCTTAAAATACCCTACAGCTGGATACCAAACACCACCTTGTAACCTTGTTCTATCCCCTCCTATCCTGTAAAGGTGAATCCCTGTGTTCTGTTACCATTTAAACTGCTGTTAATTTCTGATGTGGTGCAAGGAGACTATGTGTACATTGTGCACTATTTGGATTAAATATCTAATGTGTTTTGATAGCCTTCCATTCGCTCACAAACTCTACCGTAAATACTCATACCACGCGTTAATGCGCAGGACCACGGGAGCGACCATACGCAAATTGCGAATATGCGCACGCACAGCAGAGCAAGTACGCGCACGGAGGCCACCTGTGTGTAGTTTGTACATGATGTGTGTACTGCAATATTTTTCGACTTTGACACTGGGTGGGTGCCTATTGTGTCTCGGCTTTACAGCTCTGCCGAGTGGCTACTTGGTCTGGTTCGAACACGTTTGCTAAGTTTTGCAAGTTTGATACTTTGGCCTCTGAGGACCTTCGGTTTGGTCAGTCGGTTCTGCAGGTACCTCAGCACTCTCCCACCTGGTTTGGGAGCTTTGGTACATCCCCACGGTACTAAATGGAACCCCAGTATCCTCTAGGACGTAAGAGAAAATAGGTTTTTAGTTACCTACCGGTAAATCCTTTTCTCGTAGTCCATAGAGGATACTGGGCGCCCGCCCGGTGCTTCGTTCTCCCTGCACTGTTACTTGGTTAAGTATTGTTGGTACAGCTGTTGCTGTTCCTGTTTAAGGTTGGGTTAGCATAGCTTTCCTCTTGTTTGTGTGTGCTGGTACGGAATCTCACCACTATCATTTTATATCCTTCTCCCAAAGTATGTCCGTCTCCTCGGGCACAGTTTCCTAGACTGAGTCTGGTAGTAGGGGCATAGAGAGAGGAGCCAGCCCACACTATCAAATTCTTAAAGTGCCCATGGCTACTAGTGGGCCCGTCTATACCCCCCATGGTACTAAATGGATCCCCTCTATCCTCTACGGACTACGAGAAAAGGATTTACCGATATTTGACATGTTGTTGTTTTTTATTTGCAAAACGTGTATGAGCTATTAAATTATAGGCAGATTACCACCTCTTCTATTTGTCTTGTCTTAAATTTAAAATACAATGTACATCAATAACCAGTTCATCCGTTGCAAAGAGAACCTTGGGCAGTACAGGTGGTGTAATCGTTAGCATTACTGCCTCACAGCACTTTGATGATGGGTTAGATTCCCACCTTTTCTCATTGAATTGCCATTTCTCATTACCAAGTCAAACTTTTCCAACTGTACAGCCTATAGTTAAGATAAAAAATGTTCCAGTCCTTCAAGAACCAATAACCCTCCTTTCTCTGGTAGCTGGCCTTTCCAAAGTGTTAATATTACTGAAAATGTTACTTGAGGTACACCTTAAATGATCAGTTTACGGCTTGAAATAATTCCAAGCACCAACCAACCAACCAACCAACCAACCAACCAACCCACCCACCCACCCAGTCTTAAGGGAGATACACACGGAGTGATGTTCACTTAATTTCTAAGTAATCTGACTAGATTGCTTAGAAATTAAGAACACATCGCTCAGTGTGTAGGGGTGCTAGCAACAGCGATGTGCGGCCCCATGTGTCGCTATCGCCTGCTCTTGATTTGGCATGCATGCATGCCAAATCTAGTAGATCGCTCATTTCACCACTGGGTGAAATAAGCATCTCCCCCCCTCGCTCAGAACACATCGCACTGTGTGCTGAACGGGGGGAAAGATGTGTGCTGAGCGGTCTTTGCTAGATTGCTCAGTACACCCCTTTACTAGCCCAGTAACAGATAACACTGTTAGCCCTCCTAGTGATGGACTCCTATGATCATGCATGTGCTTTTCTTATGTAAGGCAATAGTGCCTTTGGGGATTAGTGGAGCTATTGTAAAAAAATGTTTTCCAGACACATCTCATTTACATATTCCTCTAATAGATGATTATCACACAATAAAACATGCTGGTCCAACCTACACAAAAATAAGTCGTTCAGTAAGTGCTACTGCTTTTGTATTTTCCGGTTTGATTAAATATTATAGAGCTGGTTGCTGTGTGACATGACTGAGCTTGCTCATTTCAATTTTTGGCTTCTTTGTTATGTAGCTCCGTCAAATGTCTGTCAGCCTCCACTAATCTGGGAAAATTGAACTGGGTTTTATAGAAGGATTCAACAGCTCAATTACGACAGAGCCATTTTGTCAGGAAGCTTTTTCAAGACCATACTGCATAAATATTTTAGGAGCACTTTGCAGTTTGGGGCTTATGTGCCACGAGTACCCTGTCCTGTATGATGGTGTTGATAGCTTTCCTAAAACTGGTTTGGGTTACAGTCTGTAACAGAGAACAAGCTTTACAAGAATCACTGTGAATGGCAAACTAGCTTTTGATGTGGTATGTTTGATGAGAACTATTGTAGTGTTTTCATATTTGTTATGGAATAGATTTGTGTTTCTCATAACAAAAAAAAACATCTAAAGCCACCTCAAATGTGGAGGGAAAGAAACTTTTTTGCTATTGTGAGAAATTTTGGTTAATCTAATAAGATTTAAAACAAACAAATAATTGGTTGGATATCTTTTAATACTTCATTGTAGACTTATGGGCCCTACACACTGGCCGACCCGACGGCGGATACGGCCGACGAGCGACCCGGTGGCGGGGGGGGGGGGCAGTGACGGGGGGAGTAAAGTTTCTTCACTCCCCCCGTCACCCGGCTGCAGTGAAGTGCAGGCAAATATGGACGAGATCGTCCATATTGGCCTGCATGTACAGCCGACGGGGGACCAACGATGAACGAGCGCGGGGCCGCGCATCGTTCATCGCTGGAGCCTCCACACTGAAAGATATGAACGAGTTCTCGTTCATTTATGAACGAGATCGTTCATATCTTTCTAACAAATCGTCCAGTGTGTAGGGCCTATAATGGTATATGTTCTGTATATGTTTGATAGTCTCTTAACTGTGATGTTAAAAGATTAAGTCCGTATGCGTATTGATGCAATCAAATTATATAACGCAATCTATCCTAGCTGCTAGTCTGTGTGAAAATGCTGGTCTTGCTTAAGCATGTGTATGCATACCTTCTTGATTGATAGGACAAGAGAATCCAAGCACTTTATAGATTTAAGGGGTGGTACACACGGAGAGATCCGTTCTTAAAATCTAAGCAATCTGACGGATCTCTCGTGTCTATGCCCCCCAGCAATAGTACTGCGCGACCCCGCGCGTCGCTATCACGGTGCTAGATTGCCCTGCATTCAGGCGCAATCTAGCACATCGCTCATTTTACAGCTGGATGGAATGACCGCCCTCTCCCCCTCAGCACATATCGCGCTGTGCTGAGAGGGGGATAGATGTGTGCTGAGCGGTTCGATTAGCACACATCTCCCTCCACATCTCCCCGTCTGTACTCACGGAGCGATATTCTAAGTAATCTGACTAGATTGCTTAGAATTTAAGCATTATTACTCCGTGTGTACCCTGGTGCTAGATTGGCCTGCAGGCCAATCTAGCGGGTCGCTCACTTCACCCGCTGGATGAAATGAGCGCCCCTCCCCATCTCCCCCCGCACGCTCAGCACAGATCACGCTGTGCTGAGCGGCGGGAAAGATGTGTGCTGAGCACACATCTCTCCCACATCGGCCCGTCTATATGGGCCTTAAGGCTCTTAAGTAGTAAAAATGTACTGTTCAATCTCACATTGTCTTTCTATTGCAGCTTTGACTATTCATACAAATAAAGAAAAATAGTGTATTTGAGAGGTAGTGGTGATTCATCATTGCTCCCACTAGACACGTTTTTGGTATTTTTGTAAAAAAAAAAAAAAAAAGTTTCAATATTGAATTCCCAATAAACATGTGTAAGTGAAACAAAATACCGTGGCAATCAGGACACCTCACTAATGAAGAAGTATACAGCAGTGGTTCTCAAACGATTTTTAAATCATGGTGCCCTAGAGCAGTGGTGGCCAATGCGTGGCTCTTGAGCCACATGCGGCTCTTTCTTCATTCAAATGTGGCTCCCAACACTCAAAGTCACGTGA